>NW_006263491.1:363044-370613 GCF_000469605.1 Apis dorsata
CCTAATGAAGATTACGGAATATAATATACATAATATAGAAAAATATAGAAACATGCAGAATAGTATATATATATATATAATATATATTCTAACAGAATTGTGGACAAATATTCGTGTATATTCGAATATAGAATATATCGAATATAGTATATAAAATGCAAAAAAGTATAGAGAATAGAATTATGGAAATGTTTGAATAATTTCTTTAGAACGAAGTGTACGGAATATATTATACATAATATAGAAAAATATAGAAACATGCAAAATAGTATATATATAATATATATTCTGAAACAGAATTATGGACAAATATTCGTGATAATTATTTCTTCGTCAGGATGAGAGAGAGAAAGAGAGAGAGCGTGTCGATGGGTCGTAATTTCACATTCTCGAAATATTTTTCATCAATTTCGGCAATTTCCAATGATCGTAAATCGAAGGTGAAAAACCGGAAATGTTCGAAACGACAAAAATTCAGTATTCGAATCACGATTGATGGAGAGTTACGATATATTACGTGTCCGCGTAAACGTTCGCGGGGAGAAATCGATGGTTCTTTTGAAAATACAATCCTACGCCGTCATAAACTGCTATAAAAACGATGCGGAATCGGCCTCGAAGATAAACGACACCGGACCGAGGAGGAAAGACAATGAAACGGTCATTGGCAGCGATTTAATGGTTTCCAACCCCCGTTGACATTTTTCTTTTCTTTCCCTCCCCTTTCTCTCCGCCCCCCCCTTTTTTCCCTGGGATATTGTCGCGCGAACGATCTCCACGTGTATTAGAAAGAAAAAAGAAAAGAAGAAAGGATTCTGTCATTGTTGCTGTGTACCGATTGAAACGATTCACGATGAAATCGAGTTCATCGTCGTTACTTGAAAATACTCTCTCGAAAATTATGAAAATATAAATTGAGAATAACACTTTCGAGTTTTATTTGTTATAAAGTAAGTGGGAAAGAATCGTGCCGTTGAAAAATTAAAAATTAATTTTAATGTAACGTGGAAACGTAAATTATAACGATTAAAAATAATATTGTTTTAATTTACGTCGTTTTAGAAAGAACCAGAAACGTCAAATGTGCAATTATTTCATTACCTCGATAATACACTCTGTTTTAGTAGATATAAAATCTTTGTACGTGAAAAAGCAGATTTGTTATCTCTGATTAAAACAAGAAGAGAGAGAGAGAGAGAGAGAGAGAGAGAAAGAGAGAAAAAAGAAGCTTGGATGGTCGGTCCTATTTTTCTCCGAGCCATGGCAACATCTGCGCGTGGAAAAGTTGCGCCGGTGTCCCAATGCTAGCGTCACTTTTCCAACCGGAAAGAAAGAAATCGTCGAGAATATCCTCGGTTAAAGTTACTCCCGACCATGAACTTCCTACTCAAAAAGATTCGTCATCGTCTGCAATATCCCCCTCCACGATGCCGACTTCCTGTCACCCTCGGCCTGTACACGAGAAGAACTTATAGCTGTTCGACGAAACTTAATGCATCCTCGTGTCGTATACACGTGACTATAGATCCCGCTCTAGACTTGTTGTCCAACTATACACGATAGTTTGTGTACATACAAATATCAGTAGCGAAAAAAAGAAACAAAAAAGAAGTAAAGAATAATTTATATACTGAAGAATACATATGACTTTTGAACTTAGCGATACTAGCGCCACTTGATCACTTAACTATTGCCTAATATACAACGCTTAAATAAGTTTGTTCATCTATCTATTTCTTTAATTATTCCTTTCACTTGTCCACTTAGCGAACTTAGCGATACTAGCGCCACTTGACCATTTAACTATTGCCTAATATACAACGCTTAAGTAAGCTTGTTCATCTATCTATTTCTTTAATTATTCCTTTCACTTGTCCACTTAGCGAACTTAGCGATACTAGCGCCACTTGACCATTTAACTATTGCCTAATATACAACGCTTAAGTAAGCTTGTTCATCTATCTATTTCTTTAATTATTCCTTTCACTTGTCCACTTAGCGAACTTAGCGATACTAGCGCCACTTGACTGTTAACTATTACCTAATATACAACGCTTAAGTAAGCTTGTTCATCTATCTATTTCTTTAATTATTCCTTTCACTTGTCCACTTAGCGAACTTAGCGATACTAGCGCCACTTGACTGTTAACTATTACCTAATATACAACGCTTAAGTAAGCTTGTTCATCTATCTATTTCTTTAATTATTTCACTTGTCCACTTTTTAAATTTATCCCTCGAAAGTGGAAAATGGAAAAATAAAGTGGACTTTAAAGGAATAATAATAATTTTAATTATCAAGGTTTAATTAATCTTAAGTTTTCATCGATCGTTTCAGCATATTGCCACAGCAGAAACTCTCTGTCATCGCTGTGCTCGTACATCACAGGAGATGCCTTGCTCTATTCGATGTTCCGGGAGGAGGCGATACCCGTGCCCTGCCCTTTCCGTGGACCCATGACGTTCTCGTACAACCGTGGTCACGGGACCTGCTCTGTGCCAGTCAGCAATGTCGACACCTGCACCGATGATAGCAGGCTGCTGTTCAGATACCAGGCGTGCCCCGATATATCGGCTTCCGAGAGTGCAGGTAAGCTCTCTGTTATTATACAATATTGCATTTTAGTATACTCTGGTAGATTTAATAGATTTAATAGATTCTCGATACTGTTCGAACACGACAAAATTAACCATCCAACGAACTTTTCGATTATAACTAACACGATATATGTATAGCTTACGTAGCGTACGAATAGAGTATATACTAGCTTATAGCGTAGGTATTAATAAATTAATAGCACAGTACGATATTAAGTTTCCAACTATATCAACTGTATAATATCTTTCGATTATTCTTCTTATATCCTATTCCAATATATTTTGAATTTGAATTCTTCGTATAATATATTCGTGTAAATAAGAAAAAGTAGTAATCAATCTACGATTAATTGGAATAATCACAACTATTATAACATTATAATTCGAGATGTAACGTGCTTCGACATTCTCACGAAATCGAATAAAACACTTGTCTCTGCGATTAATCTTATTCGGAAATGGATTCATTCGAATCCAATGACCGTGGTGATATCGCTCCGTTCAAACATCCCTTCCACTGGGTCAAAGGATGAATATTAAACGACTCTTGGACGTTTATAAATCCCAACCATACCCTTCTCGAAATCGTCACACTTAAGAAACTTACGATTATTCGGGGGTTGGACGTTCGAAACTTTCAAATCCTCGAACCCTCCCCCTCTCGTGTCGCCCGATTAATGGTTCAAAGGGTCAGGGGTCGGGCACCGATTAGACGTGATTTTCGCCTCCCCCCCTCCCCGTGCATTCGTTAGTCGTGGCCCAGAGCTCGATTTCCGGTGAAGGGTGGGGAGGGGGAAGGCGGCCATCCGCCATTAGACGCACATCCGATAAGGGGAGCTAACGATTTCTGGTGGCGGTGGTGGAAAATTAAACGGAAGGACGGGCGGGAAAAACGATAAGTCGACGACACGTCGAACTTGTCACGTTCCTATCTTATCGGGGGATGTCTCGCCCGAGGATTCCGTAAGAAGGGTGACGTTCAACGTGACGCTCTCGGTCTATACGTTATATCGGGGTTTTAAAAATTATCTTAACCCTTTAAGAGGTTATTTCGCCCGTATATCAACAGAGTTATTAGTAAATTGTGCCTGCCAAAAAGTATTGTAATGAAAATATTGTATCATCGAATATTGAATACGAAGTTATCGAGGAGGATTCGACGAAAGGAAGATTAATTTTATTTTGAAAAATGACCTTAATTCGAGCCAGTAAATCCTTGATATGTTAATAGAGTTATTAATAATTGTGTGTATTTATAATTAAAATAGTATATCATGAATATTAAATGTAAAGAGTCTCGTCGAGCATTTAAGAAGTCTTATTATACATTATTTTAAAATCTTAATTCGTTATACTTTTGAAAGATTACATATATATTCGTCAACGTATATTGATAGGATTATTAGTAAATCGTGAACATTTGTAAAAGTATTATATTTATGAATATCAAATATACAGATGTTGTCGAGGATTTGACAAGCCTGATATTATTTTGAAGTGATCTTAATCAATTATTTATATCATATATATTAATGTAAATAAAAATCTACAGAAATATTAATAACGATAATGCAGAAATATCTGCAAATGAGAAAAAATATAAAATGTCTATTATTTTTACTTATTTATTAAAAAAAAATGAAATGAATCTTTATTTAAAATCTATAGCATATTTATAGATTTATTCATAAAAAAAAATTATTTTTCCATAATATAATATTTATTAGAAATAGATGTAAGATTACTAGGACTAGGAGAGAAAAATTTTAATCCTAACAATGTTAATCTAAACTTTCAATTATATGAGTAAATTAATACTTTTAATTAACAAAAAAAGAAAAAAGAAAAATTCACGAATTTTTCCATAATTTAAATAATAATCCTTCTTCCCGATCGTTCGCCGAAATTACCCAAAAAAGAGTGTCGAATATTTCGAACAGCGGTCCGTTTACGAAGCACGTTGGGGAACGAGGGACAGGGTTAAATGGCCGAACGAGCCGAGAATCGTCCCTTTTCACTCCCTAACGAAGCTCCCCCCTCCCGGTCGCCGAAACCACGGCACTCGTTTTGCTCCATTTCGACTTCGTTAAACTTCCGTGGCGGGGTTGGATTCTCGATCGAGAGAGAGAGAGAGAGAGAGAGAGAGAGAGAGAGAGAGAGAGAGAGAGAGAGAGAGAGAGAGAGAGAGAGAGAGAGAGAGAGAGAGAGAGAGAGAGAGAGAGAGAGAGAGAGAGAGAGAGAGAGAGAGAGAGAGAGAGAGAGAGAGAGAGAGAGAGAGAGAGAGAGAGAGAGAGAGAGAGAGAGAGAGAGAGAGAGAGAGAGAGAGAGAGAGAGAGAGAGAGAGAGAGAGAGAGAGAGAGAGAGAGAGAGAGAGAGAGAGAGAGAGAGAGAGAGAGAGAGAGAGAGAGAGAGAGAGAGAGAGAGAGAGAGAGAGAGAGAGAGAGAGAGAGAGAGAGAGAGAGAGAGAGAGAGAGAGAGAGAGAGAGAGAGAGAGAGAGAGAGAGAGAGAGAGAGAGAGAGAGAGAGAGAGAGAGAGAGAGAGAGAGAGAGAGAGAGAGAGAGAGAGAGAGAGAGAGAGAGAGAGAGAGAGAGAGAGAGAGAGAGAGAGAGAGAGAGAGAGAGAGAGAGAGAGAGAGAGAGAGAGAGAGAGAGAGAGAGAGAGAGAGAGAGGCGCGAACAGTTTTCGAAGGGCCCCTCCCTCCCCCCCTTTTTCCAGTCGAGCCAGAGACGGGGGGAGGGGGGCAGCAATCTTAATGGACCAACGAACGAACAGAGCAAATAACGAATAAGGGAAGTTTCACGGTTGACCGTCTTTGCAGGCAGTTGGCCAAAAATTCAACTATCTCGGTTGTGCAAAATTCCACGTGACGGTATGATGGTTCGAAATTTCAGGAGACGATGCAGGAAATTGTTAAGAGGTGGGGGGAGGGGGGGTCTGGATGGTAATTTGGCGGATAGTTCGTGTCGTTTGCATCGTTTACGGCGTATATACAGCGTGTCCAGTTTTGAGCCATAAACGAGAATTTTAATTTAATCGCGGAGAAAATAATTGTGCAATTGTTAGGTGAATCGAATGTTGTTTCGAGAGAAATCGAAGCTCGAATTGTGGAATAAATACCGTTGAAATTTAATTTAGAGCTTTTTTACGCATTTTTAAATACAAAAAAGAAAGAAAAAAAAAACAGTATTGAAATTTACCCGATTCTGATTAAAATTCTTTTCGTGTTTCATAGATATTGAATATAGATAGTAAATTGGAAGATCGAACTTATATACTCGTCTACTTATAGAGCAAAGGTGTTGAATTTTAATTTTATCGACCGTGGAAAATAAAGGAGGAACAGTCTCAAAATTCTGCCCTTTTTACATAATAGAAAAGAGCAATGAGTGACACAGAATCCGTTAAGAGAGGCTAAAATAAATATATATAGATATTTATAGATAAAAAAGAGAAATAACAAGTTATTCTTAATTATTAACACTTTTCGATTCGAATAACGGTTCTCGATAGGATAAAATTGGACACCCGGTACGTACAGTCCGCCTAGGAAAGGCTGGATAACCGCGATTTATAAATGGCGGGGGCACATTTCACGATCGTGATACGGGCACAAAGGGAGTCATATCGATTTAACTTTCGAAAATTCCTCGCGATCGCGATCGACTCGACTCGTGTCGACCCCCGGCTGCCAGAGGAAGACCCGTCTCGTCGGTTACATCCGACCGAAATTGTTTTTATTTTGATGGACATTTTGCGCGAAAACGCTTCACCGTATCGCGTATCGCCGTTAAATCGAATTAACCTTCGATGCAAAACACACGTGTGGAGGCAAAATAAAAAAAAAAAAAAAAAAAAAAAATAGAGAGAAAAAAATAGAGAACAAGCTAGTATAGATGCTCTTTTAGATCCATCTCGCTCGCGTATGATCCCTGTATCGACACGTTTGACGCGGCGAAACACGGATTTCCAAGCTTCGTGAACAACTTTGTGAATGACTCCCATTCTATTATTTACTTTTATTCGCGATTATTCGTGCAGAAAATAGAGGAAATACTTTTTTAAATATATTGTCTCAGAAACGAGGTCGAGGTCTTATTTACACCAGCCATTGAAGTATAAAGGATGAAGAGGGAGATAGAATTCGCAATTTTTATCATTATCACCTTCATTAATTGCAATAATTAATTTTTTACATGAGGGTAAAGGGGGGGAAAAATTGTGAAGCACACGGTTTCAACGATTGATTCCGTGTTATAAATTAATCGGTCGAATTAACCCCAAATGACCTCGAAACGCAGTCAATTATAGGGCAATGATCGACGAAATCGCGTTACCGTGAATGAATAGGAAACTTTGCCACCTGTTCACGCGTGGGCCTAATATCACTCGTTGCGTAATGCAATTTCGGGAAATTGTTCGCGTCCCAGCTTTGAGCTCGATGATTTGGGGAGGGAAGGGGATGCTATAACCCTCGATATTAAATTGGACGCCTGTTTTCGGGAAAGGAGAGGAAGAGTAAACTATACGCCGGTTGATGCCTTTGTGTTAATTCCTTTGTGGAGTGTCGGCCGAAAGCAAATAATTCGGCATAATTCAAACTTAATTAAGTCAGGTTTAGGTTAGGTGGAACGAGTGAGAAGTCTATAGATTTGAATCGACGAGAAGGATATTATTTGATCGTTGTTTTAAAGGAACGAGTTTTTCTTCAAAAAAAAAAAGTTTATACATCAGTTGTTGTGCTATATATATATATATTTAATGTTACGTTTTAGAATTTATTGTTTTACCTCTGTCAGTTATCTCAGAAAGTATCAAATTAGGGGAGAAAATCGCGTGGAATCGAATGTTGATTAACTTTTGCAACGATATAATTAGGGGTATAAATATCCTGAATGTTTTCAACTTTGACCTTTCTCCGTGAAACGAGCTGAATTTTTCTTCTTTTTTTTTTTTTTTTTTTTTTTTTTTTT
>NW_006263491.1:370814-374097 GCF_000469605.1 Apis dorsata
ATATAGTGGCGCAAAGTGCATCGAAATTGTTTTTTCATAGAACGTTGTGCCGGTTGGACGCGCTAGAAAATGCAGCTTTATATACCCTGTGCGACATAATTTCGGGCAACTGAAAATTACTTTTGTTTTTCTTTTTTTTCTCTCCCCTCGTTTATCGATGTCAAGTATCGATAGATGCTCGATTTCGATACGAGCACTACTTGTTGTTCTCCAGTGAATACAATGTTCTTTAGATTTACGATACTCGATAGGATATCGTAGAAATCGTATAAAATCATAAAACAACGTGGCCTGGTGATTACTGGCGTTACAGATGGAACGATATATCATCCAGGTGAATAAAGTGTATATGGAGTGAAAAGTCGCGTGGAAACGAAGCGTGAAAAGCATTAATCAAAGAGGTTGAAAGCTTAGTTCAAAATGAATTGCGAAAAAGTCGGATAGCCGATAATGCAACCAAGTCTCTAAGTGCCGTTTTAACGACTTAACTTGACTTGGAACAACGACCTGTCACAAAGATTCTCAATCTTTTCGAAAAGATTCTATATTAGCAAAATTATTTAATATATAATAGGATCTATTTTTCCCTCCCCCTTAGAATCGAAGATAAAATTAAATTTCTCAGATCAATCTTGAACAATATCGATTTTCCATATTCTCGTGCAATATCGAAAATTCGCTATATAAAAATCTGAAACTAGCGATAAAGGGAGGCCACGACAAAGTTTCCTTCGTTCACGTTCAAAAAGAAGTCACCGATACTTGATTGGTCGAAACGAAGCCATTCAAAGACGACAGAGGGACGATCATGACTACCATGAGGATGTCGAGGATCCGAGAAACGATAGGAAGCGCATCGAGAAGCGAGATTTCCGCGTGGAAAATGATAGCCCACCCCTTTGGAAGGGGGCAAGCTTTGCAAGGTTAGCAAAGAAGGAGCCCATCGATGCCAAAGAAACCAACAATTATCGGTCCAGATATGGCTGAAGACTCTGGATCCTCGAGAGAGGTCAGAGAGGTAAAGAGGTCTGTGTTATCGACTGATCTTCCTGGATGGACACCTTCCTGCTCGATCTTTAACCAGGAAGGCTTTGGGGCGGCAGCTCCAGGATCTCAGAGGCGCGTATCTAAATCACATCTCGCGGAAAAGTCGGCTTTTCCCTCTCTCTTTCTCTCCGTCTTATCATTCTTCGTTCCTTCCTCTGAGGTAGGAAGCCGGCAAAGCTTTTTTGATTCCTGATCCGAGGACACCGTGAGCAATTTGCGAGGATTCCAGGGGAAAAAGCTCGTTCACCCGGTCCAGATTCCGGAGCATACGTTGGAAGCCTCGTTTCATCGAGTTTCCGCGTCGAATTTCATCTTGGATGATAGAGGCAGAGAGATGGAGAAGGGAATTTTGTTACCTTTTCCGTATCTATTGATCCATGCAGTTTCGTAACAACGAGGCATTGAGCACGAGGTTAAGACCTTTCCCTGACTGACAGACATTGTTTGCAGACTGTACCAGTATCCGTATCATCTTGAAGTTGGATAGGGATGGAGAAGCGTCTATTGGCTCGTCTAGTTTCGTAAGAAATAAACCTTGAATGGGGTTAAGGTCTACTTACATTGGCAGGCATTATCCAACTATCCTTCTATAAGATGAAGACAAAAAAAATAGATATTGTTAAATTGTCTGCAGACCATTTATCATTTTGAAAATAGAATCAGAGATAGAGAAGCTTCTATTGCCTCATATAACTTCATAAGAATAAACTCTTGAATGGGGTTAAGGTCTACTTACATTGAGAGGCATTATCCAACTGTCCTTCTATAAGATGAAGACAAAAAAGATAGATATTATTAATTCTACTGCTTTTTTCGTGTTTGTATATAATATAGTACAGTCAGAATAAAGCACTGAACGAGGTTAAGACTTATTTGCATTAGTAAACATCGTTTGCAGACCGTCTATCATCTTGAAGATAGAATCAGAAATAGAGAAGCTTCTATTGGCTCTTGTAACTTCGTAAGAATAAAATCTTGAATGGGGTTAAGGCCTATTTACATTGGCAGACATTATCCAGCAACTATCCTTTTATAAGATGAAGACAAGAAAGAAAGATGTTGTTAATTCTACTGTTTTTTCGTATTTGTGTATAATATAGTATAACCAGAATAAAGCTCTGAATGAAGTTAAGGCTTTTTTGCACTAGCAAATATCGTTGTAGACTGTCTATCATCTTGAAGATAGAATCAGAGATAGAGAAAGCTCTATTGGTCCATATAACTTCGTAAAATAAAGCCTTGAATGGCCTATTTACATTGGCAGGCATTATCCAACAACTTTATCCAGTGTCTATAAAATGAAGACAAAAAGATAGATATTGTTAATTCTACTGCTTTTTTCGTGTTTATGTATGGTATAATATAACCAGAATAAAGTACTGAATTGTCTGCAGATCTTGAAGATAGAATCAGAGATAGAGAAGCTTCTATTGCCCCATATAGCTTCGTAAGAATAAATACTTGAATAGGGTTAAGGCCTATTTACATTGGCAGGCATTATCCAGCAATTGTCCTTTGTACAGTATCTATAAAATGAAGACAAAAAAGATAGATGTTGTTAATTCTGCTGCTTTCTTCATGTATAATATAGTATAACCAGAATAAAGCATTAAATTGTCTGCAGACCTTCTACCATCTTGAAGATAGAATTAGAGATACAGAAGCCTCTATTGGCTCATATAGCTAGTAAGAATAAAGCATTGAATGGGGTTAAGGTCTATTTGTACTAACACAGATTGTAGACTGTCTGCATATACTGTCTTCATTATCGTGTTTATCGATGTAATTCATCATAGTGAAACCTTGAATGAAGTTAAGATCAATCTTATATCAAGATAAACAATCCATTCTCCACTTTTTGGAAAAATTCTTTATTTTAACGTCAAAGTATACATCTGATGTTTAATAATATTATAAATAATTAGACTTGATTAATTTGGTTTTTTGTATAAAAATATAACATATTTTCCAGATATTATATCAATTATACTTATTTTATCTAATAATCTCAAATGAAAAATTGAATTGACAAATACTTTAAAATGAGCCAGATCTAATTTCTGTTAAAGTAACGAGATCAATCGGGGCATTTATTTAAATTTTACAAAAAAAAATATAAATGACAGAATTATAATGGTATTTTAGAAAATTATTCCATTAGTACGATATCGTTTTGTCATAGTAACCAACTGCTTCGGAAAGCTTTCTATTTCGTTTATTTATTTTTTTTTTTTTT
>NW_006263491.1:374309-376792 GCF_000469605.1 Apis dorsata
TACCTATGTTTTGTGTCTTCCATGGAATCGAAACTCGCCCCATGCCACTATTAACGCCCTACAAGTCAAACAATATGCTTCGAACAATATGTTATACAGATGTACACCGGATTATGTGTCGGTTGAAACGAAACTTTTATCTGCGAACATCTGATAAAACTATAACAAAAAAAAAAGAAAAAAAGAAAATCGAAAACAAGGAAATATCTCACCAATCCAGCAATGACAAACACGTTTCATCTTACCAAATCGAACTTCATTTTCGAACCGATTCGATCGTTGTCAACAACAAAGAATCTTTTCCCATACACTCGATCAAAACAACCGTGATCGCCACTCTGCGTGGAAAGCAGTTACGCGTATGATCGTTTCGTTAGTGAAGCATCGTCATCCCGAACCAGGAATTAACGAAAAAAAAAAAAAAAAAAAGAGGAAGTGGCTAGAAAATCGTGTCAAACGAATTTTCCAATAAATGTAACTGGTGTTCAATTTGGCGCTATGCGTCATGCTACAAAGGACCAGAACTGTAGGGATGTATCCTGTCGAAACAGGATAACCTGAAACTCTTCACCAATCGAGATTAGCCTAGTCGATTGTACGACGAAACTGGTTTTGTTGAAAAATAATTTTTATCCGGGATACGTGACTAGTGGCAGTTACTGGATTCCCTTAAAAGGCATTTTTAATTAGGTGGTCGTATATTCTGGAATAATTCTTTGTCTATTTTTTTTTTTTTTTCAAACAAAAGCCATCTCTAAACAGAAAGTAGATGACACTTGATACTCGATAAAGTTGGACGAGTATCAAAGAGTGGAACTCTGGAATTGAAATTTGATTGGGTTAACTAAAGTTGTCTTTTTCTACGTTTCAATGTAAGTAAATGAAAGAGAAACAGAGCTGAAAATTTGAACAAAGGATACCAATGAGTTTCATAATTTGTCAAAAACAATTCTCTATATTATTATAATTATATTTGATATATTGTTTCTTAACTTCACTAGGAAAATTAATCAATAATATTCTCTAATTAAAGTTTGAGTATCATGTATCAAGCATGATGTAAGGAGATAAAATCATTCAAATATAAAAAAATAATGTATTGAGTCAATGCACTTTTACTTCTTCTTTCCAGTCACAAATGGATCACAAATAAAGATTCTGTCATACGTACCCCTACAATCTCAATTTTAATATATAACACTTTCCAATTATCAGTCGTTTTAAAAAGAAAAAACTCATTTTCTCGAACGAAAAACAATTTTTAAAAACAGAAGCCTGAAGCACGAACGATAAATTATCCGACGAGGCGGACAAACTCGCGCTAAATGTCATCGACTTTTTGTTAAAAATAGTTGTTTATGTCCGTTTCAGTCGAGGAGTTGGAGTGTCTGGCCACCTGGAAGGAGGGTAGCAGCCGCTACCTGGTCGGCCGTTTGCATCACGGACACGCGTCCAGTAACGAAGATCGATACCGATGCTTCGTCTACGAGAAGGCCGGGCAGACAGTGCAGAGCAATCTGCACAGAGCTGCCATGGGCATAGGAGCCATGGATCACGATGTCGGTTTGCAGAGTGGACCGGTGCCCGAGGGCGCGGCCGAGATATACCGGGTGGCGCAAAGCGGAGACGCCACTTGCAACGGATTGTTCAGCCCGATGGAAGGGTCTCGGACCATGACGCTCATGAAAGGTGCGTGCAATTGTTTTTATCTCGGGAAATCGATGTGTGTCAATTAAAATTTTGCTCGAATATACAATGTTTACCGATCAGAGTGTTGTACTTATATAATAATTAATTTAATTTTCATTTTTGTTTTCATTATTAATTAGTGAAGTCTTTTTTATAAATTCTTTCTAATAGCAACGCAAAAGAATTTTATTATATATTATATTCGTAACATATGTCAACTTAACAGAGAAACATAACTAAACACTCACTGGATGAAGATTCTAAATATTTATATTATCATAAGTCTCTTTAGATCATCATATTTTTATGATACCCAATTGACTTTGTAATAAACGAAATATTTAAAGAAAATGTATTCAAATCTAGGAATAAATTTGCAAAGAAGAATATATTCACGTGTGAGAAAAACAAATGTGTATAATAGTTGTAGGAATCACGTGGTTCGAGATATTCAACTGTCTGGTATTATGTGTCAAAATGGCGGCCCATAACGCGAAGCAGAAATATTTGCTGCTCCTCTTCCTCCTATCTACCGCATTTTCCCTTTCTTCTTTAATTTTTCTTTTTTCTTCCTGCACTTTCTTTCCCCGAAGTTTGCTAGCCCGTATCTTACCGCGTACAGTTTCATGGCAAACTTCGTTAACGGATTTCACTTCGGTAGATTTGCAGGATCTCGCGCTTTAAGCGGCGCCCCGCAGTCTCGTCGCGCCACTTTCTTTGCAGAATCGTTTTAAATCGAGAGAGAGAGAGAGAGAGAGAGAGAGAGAGAGAGAGAGAGAGAGAGAGAGAGAGAG
>NW_006263491.1:377050-378600 GCF_000469605.1 Apis dorsata
GACACTAGTAACAAGATCAAGCGTATCCTAGTCATTAATCGAAGAGATGTCGGTTATTTGTTGCAATAATGACGTAATTCAAAATATTTACATTTATCAAGTTTGTTAATTGAGAAAAATCTATTGTTATTTTTTACTGCAATACTGGAGATAACTCAAAATTTATATTTATCGAATTATTTTTAAAACCAATTTTGTAACAATTTGATAGTTTTGAATAGGTTTTTATAACAATCTCGAAATATTTAAAATCTTAATAGTTTTGTTGTTTTGCAACAAATGATTAATATATAGGAACATTGATAAATTGGAATCTGAAGATAAATTTGCACCTTTTGTGAATAGTTTTATAAATGAAACGAAGTAAGATTAAACATTAATCGAATAGGTTAATTTTATAGACATTTTTCTTTACAAATTAATTTTTATGATTATTTTTAAAAATCTCGTAATTGTTATATATAATTTAATACATAAATGATTATATATCTCATAAAATGATATTATTTTTAAATAGTTGAAGTGGAAAAATTCAAATAGAATTATAGAAATTCTGTATGAATAAAAGTAACAATGAAACTTAATTATATTATTAAACAAAGAGATTATACATCAACTGAATATTCACGATTCTTAACATCTTATTAATAGACGCGAAACTAGCGCCACGTGGCTATTAATTAGTACCAAATATTCTCGTATTTTTTATTTATTTATTTATTTATTTATCCATGTTAAATTACTCATTATCTCAACAAACACAAAAAGAAAATATATTTTATTAATTCTTGATGTGAAATTTGTGTTTTAACCAATCATAAGACAATTTGTGACTTTTTCAAAAGTAAAAAATATAACTGAATTTTCTAAATTTACATACTCTGTTGCATGAATATTCCCTTAAATAATTACGTGATAGTGACGAGACACTAGCGCCATGTGGCTATTAACTACTAGTACCAAATATTCTCGTATTTTTTATTTATTTATTTATTTATTTATCATGTTAAATTACTTATCTCAACAAACACAAAAGGAAAATATACTTTATTAATTCTTGACGTGAAATTTGCGTTTCAAACTAACAAATCATTTTAAAAGTAAAAAATATAACTATTTTTCTAAATTTACACACTCTTGCATGAATATTCCCTTAAATAATTACGTGATAGTGACGAGACACTAGCGCCACGTGGCTATTAACTACTAACTGCATATTTATTCATCCATTTTTCGAATCATTTGTTACTTCCACATATTTCTTATTTCTCAAAATATTCAACAATTATATTACATTTTCCTACAAACGTGACAAAAACAAAATTTTATCAATTCCCGACGTATCATGCTTCTGTGAATCCCGAGTCGTTACAGTGTTAATGTCTCGATCCTCGTGGGTCTCGAGGAACGAAAAGAGAGCAACGGGAAGAGAAGGTCGAGAACTCGAGCCCCGGAAAATGGATTAACATTAAATCTTTTTCCCTTCGCTTTTCCCTCCAGCCACGTCTCATTCCTTCCACCACCTTCCTCCTCCTCCTCCTCCTCCTCCT
>NW_006263491.1:378742-380311 GCF_000469605.1 Apis dorsata
TACCTTTAACTGCACCCACAGGCCGACTCGAAAGTTTGTTCAATTAGCCTGGACTCTTCCACAGCCAGAGTCAATACCCCGGGAAAATTACTCGACTGCGTTTTCATAACTGCTCGAAACGTGCGGTTTAACGGGCAGAAAGGGAGCTCGACACAGGGGTGGAGGATGTCTTGGGGTAAGGAGTGCCTCAACCAGGCAACCCCTCTCCTCGAATAGGCAATTACGGGCGGTGAACCTTCTCGTTAATCGAACGAACGTGCTCCGAAATTTCCGCCTTTAAGCCACGCTCGATAATATTTGGCGAGTATATCTACTATGGAGAAATAAAATCAATCGATTGGCTGGTCGAGATGTTCCTTCGATCGAAAGATGTGTCTTGAGATTTGAGTTAAGTCTTTCTTTTATAAATTAATAAATTTTTTAAATCGAAAGGAAATTTTTATTCGATGATTCGATCTAAATTGAAATTAAATGATTATAAAGTAGATGAAAAAAGTATGTCTCTTTAATCATTTTTTTTTTATTTTTATTTTAATCGATGATCTAAAAAAGTAAATCAATAAAAAGCGAGGAATAACACGATATCATCAATGATCTTAATATTTATTTATACCTTTGATGTAAATGAAATTAAACGAGCCTCAAAACATCATCTTGGAAACTTTTAACCCGACGATTAACAGCGGAAAGATTTCTCCTCGCAGAAACACAATTACCGATTTCGTTAAAAGTTCCAAGTAACTGAATTTAAGTCGTCCGCCCGACTGTGAACGTTCGTCGACGTTCCTCGAGCTTCATTATTGACGAGAAACTTCGAGCTTGAATATTAGAAATCAATCGCAACGAGAACCATCCGAGAATCCTCCTCTCCTTTTCCCCCATCGCTCGCAGTTTCAACTTTCCGCCAGATTTTTATCGATATCGTTAAAATGCAGATTGGCAATACACGGAGGAGAAAATAACTGAGGACACAATTTGGAAAATGCGTGCGTATACGCTCTAAAATGGTTCACTTTATATTCTGGGAATTCGAAACTGAAAAAGAATTAAGAAATATCGAAGAAAATCGGTTAATGTGATACGTTTAGAGTATATACAGGGTGACTACTTAATATTTATAAAAAATTTCTTTATATATTGATATATTTGAAAAATCTAGATGCCAAAATAAATAAAAGAATTGAATTTATTATTATATAACTCTCTATTACTAAAATTGATTTTTTTATATCAATATCCTGTATAATATATAAACAATCAACCAAATAAAACCTATAAATTTAATTATAAAATATAAAATAAAATTAAATAAAATTATAAAAATTACTAATTATAAAATACTTAATTAATAATTAATAATTTTATTTATTCTTAATTAATTATTAATAAATTAAAGTAATTTAATTGTAAATTAAATAAATAATAATTTTATTATTTTTATATTAAATATGTATATATATATTTTTTAAATAAAGCTTCTAACTTTATATAAGATTAAAAAAAATCTTTAAATATTTCTTTAATATATTTTTAATTTATTTATTTTTATTACTTATATAGTTTAAAAGA
>NW_006263491.1:380642-382256 GCF_000469605.1 Apis dorsata
TTTAATATTATTATATCTAATTTATATTATTTCAATTTTATCTAAAAGTAATATGTCTGATAAAAGAAATATTTTCATAAAATATATATGTATAATTTTAAAAATATATTATTATTTAATAATAAATATTTATTAAATAAGATAATAAGAGTGAAGGTAGAGATCTTAAAATATCAAAAAATTGGTCCAAAATCTAATAATTAACGAATTATCATTAAATGTTTGTTCTTGTTTCGATTCATAAAATCGCAGAATTGAGAATGGAATGTGACGATGATAACGCTTATGATTTAAATTGCACGAACAAGCAATGAAATTTTATTAACGAGAGAGAATGTTTTACGATTTTTGTGCTGGAATGTACGCGCGAAATCGAGGAGGAACAGAGAGAGAGAGAGAGAGAGAGAGAGAGAGAAAGAGAGAGAGAGAGAGATAGGGTTGATACCACGAAAAGATAAAAGGGACGACAACGAGTAAAACAAGGGAAATGCCATACGATTTTTACGATCACGGAATTTGTATCTCGTCCATGTCCCGTGGACTTATCGATGGGGAAGGTTGAATTATTTCCATTCTTTTCCAGGGCCGGGCAACAATGCTTTTACGTGCCATAAAAATGGCCGAAACGTACACTGTGTCAATCTTCTATCTATTTTTCCTCTTTCTCTCTTCGAATTTTCCCTTCCCTACCTTCATAGCATTCAGACGTGAGTGTATTGTTCGAAATATATTTTTCGAAATAACCGTGTTATTTATTTCATTGAGTTATATTTGTTTATTATCGTATTATTATTTTGACGTTTATATTTCTTTCGCCTAATTAATAAACGATAAAATAAATATTGTTCGAAATTCCATATTATTTCGAGTGAATTTAATAGAATAGTAGTGGAAATAAATTTTTTTCGAATAATCATAAATTATCTATATAATAAGTAAAGAGAAACGAAAGAAGAGAGGTATTAAAAATTTTCCTACAATTATTGTATAATCCAAAAAGATGAAATAGACTCGAATAAAAAGACACCATAATAATATTTATCACTAATATTTATTATTAGAAATTAATCAACATATTCATGTTATACAAATTTCTATAACAAAATATCAAAATATTTCAAAAACCTATCAATTTCATCTCCAATTCTTTACAATATCACGTCTTTTCTTCGAGTGTCCCCCCCTCCATCCTCTTCCCTCCATTTCTCCTCCACTTTTTACATCACGTCTTTTATCCTCACGTCGTTACAACCTGGCTATTCTCCACTTCTCCCCTCTTTGTCTCATCCTATCTCCCTTCTTTCTCATCTATCCATCAGCCTATACCGCGCTCCCTCTCCCTCCCTTTTCACAGATGCTCGCTCCCTCTTTGTTATCCATTTTCCTCCGTCAACCCTTTTCCATCCCGACACTATCGAGGCGGGAGGGCTCCTTCTCACCAGGAAGGGAGGATTTTGCACACTCCTCCTCCACCTCCTCCCTCAAGCGGAAGTGGAACACGTTGAAGAGGTGGTGGTGGAGGGGGAGTACACTCGAACGATTCTGTTTCGCTATCGAATACCTACGTCCACGTTTTATCGGCTGTCGTTTTTCGTAACGTCGAGGACTTTATGG
>NW_006263491.1:382446-384946 GCF_000469605.1 Apis dorsata
GCGGGTTGACTGCGAAATTTTTCGGAGATCGTCTCTTTTATACCACTCCTGATCTCTTCTTTCCTTTGCAGTCCTGTAGATCTGAAAACCATTCGAAACGTGGTCGAAATTGTTTAAAAGTTGTTCGTTAAAATTATGAGAAGGGAATTGATAAAATAAGAAGATAAAAAGGATTGAAAACGTTTAAGAAGTGAATGGAAACGCGTTAAATGATGAGGATAATTATATATTTAAAGGCAAGTATAATAATATGTTTGAAAAAATGTAAAAATTTTATTTTTTCGTTCTTTTGTCGTTATTATACAAGTCGAAGAATTTTATTTATTTTCTCGCCATTCATTTAAAGACAGAGACACAGTGTGGCGCTGGTGTCAACAAATTTAAGTTTGTTTGGAAGTCACGTGGCGCTAGTATCGCATCACTCTCTTCACTATTTTTTGTGAATAATTTGAAATAATTTTTAAATTTTATAATTATTCTTATAATATATATATATTCGTTTTCACAAAGGCTACATCTTTCTTTTCTTCTTTCTCTTCGAATTTAAATCTTATTTAAAGCACTGCTGAATATACGTGTGCTCCATTTAACAAAATAAAAATAAAAATTCTCGTTTAAATTAAATTAATCCAAAATAAGTGCAAGATTAAAAATTAATCAAAAATACATGAAAATGTCGAATGGATATTTATATATTATCCATGGTCATTAAATTCAGACGATCTCAATCGGATCGATAGGAAGATGTAAATGCTCGGGATCAGGGTAGAATCAGGATTCGTTTAAAGAATATACCGGGCGCGTCTTGAATATTATCACGATAATTCCGCTTCTTACCTCCCCGAGGCTCTTAGATTCCATCTACCTGCGACGATCGAGCTCGATCAAATGGAATTAAAGCAACGATTCGAAGGTCGATTACCCAATGTCCGCTCGTCCCATTCTCAAATATTCCATCGGTACCGGCTGAAACGAACCGTTTAAGTGACACGGATAAAAAAACGTGAGAGAGAAAGAGAGAGAGAGAGAAGGAAAAGCGAACGAACAATCAGAGAGGTTGAACAATCAGAAATCGCGAAGCCCTCTTATTCTAAATACGTTTTAAAAACGAAGGAGCAGCTCTGTCCAATTCGGTTCGATCAGTGGAGGCAGACTGAAATAGGATGGAAAGGTGATTAGTTTTGATAATGAAGAAATTTCGTCTTCTATCGCAAATAAAGGGCAGGTTAATATTTGACTTTGATTAAAAGATTCGTTCGATAATTTTTATTATAAAATTATTATTGTAAATTTGTTTTTGTTGAGTAATTTAAATATGTCATGCATGAACGTATTATAAAAATATTTATAAAATTGTTATATAAAGTAAAATAATATGGCATTAGACATTCTATAAATAAAATCATTTTGAAAATCTTATAGTTAAATATTAAATATAATTATCAATAAATTGTAATCAAAAATTAATAATATTGTAATCAAAAAACTTCTTCAATATTGATATTTGTATGATTTGTATTTTCAAATATTTGTTATTATTATTTATTATTTGTAAAAGTAACTAGCAGGTTTTATAATAAATTATTTTACATGTTCAAATGATAATAAAAAAACTTCTTTGCTAAGTCAATTTATTAATTTTTTATATTATTCATTTCTTCTAAATTAAATTTTATATTTAATATTAACTAAAAATCATCAATTTGATTTCTAATTTGAATAAAAACCACATCAAACTTTTGCCAACTTAACTCAATAGATAATTAAAATAATTAAAACTAGAGGAGTTCAGGAAATTTTCTCCATTATTAGAAAATAATCTATACAATAAACTAAATAATTAGAATCGAGTTTCTTGCACAAACAGAATTAAGTAAATCGAATTCTCTGCTTACTTACAGTGTCGCCACCTGGCCAGTGCCGATTCCCTAATTGGTTGACCGGCCATTCCAGCGGTGGATTGACATGGCACACCCTCGACCTCACCAGATCTTACACGTTCCATCCTCGGAACGCTTCCCTGCACGTGACCAGTTTGAACACCAGTTCCTCGAGATTCGAAAGCGGTTCTCTGGACGGCCAGTACGTTCCTGGACAAGAGGATCAAGATGTGAAGATCCTGTGCAACAGCATCAAGCAATCTAGCGTTGCTCAAGCGATGACGATGACCACGTTGGTCGCGCATTTCACGGTTGGCTGGTGAGTAAATTGTTTTTCTATTTGTTTTCGTAACAATTCGTAGAAAAAACTAATTAATTAACACATTTAATTTTCTCTTTTGCGTGCCATTCTTAAATATATCTAAATAATGTATATATATATGAACATCATTATATAATTAAACAATTCAACTTAACCAAATTCTTGGAATTTCCTTTTTACAATTATAACCTACAAAGATCATAAAAAAATATATATATATCGATTAACGTGTCGAAAGAATAACAACGCTTGCGTGTTTGTTTTTCGTTTGTCCAAGCCGATTGAAAAAAAAAAAAAA
>NW_006263491.1:385239-385941 GCF_000469605.1 Apis dorsata
TCGGGTTGAGCCGGACGCGCGCTACAATCGCGGTACATTGTCAGAGTAAACAGGATTGTTATTGTTCGCGTTGGTGGAACGTTTTACGTTTTAAGCGAAGGAACGCGTGGTTTTTATTCGACCTGTCTTCTTGCCCGCAGCCGGAGCGGTTTCATGTGCATGACGTTCTATCGAAGGGACGGCCACGTGATAGAGGTGCAGACCGGAAGCGATGTCTCGAGGCCGGAAGAGGCTTGCAGCCCGCCCCATTTCCAACAGCACAACATACCCTTTCTCACCTTAGTCAGTAAGTAGGAAAAAATATTTTTTCTAGTCTGATACGAATTTTATTGTTATTAACAAATTTGCCATGGTTTCTTTTTTCATTATATATATGTACGTATGTATGTATATATGTATATGAATAAATTTTCCATGGGTTTTTTTCATTATACATATATATATATATATATATATATATATATGATGAATGAAAAGAATTATATTTGATTATAATTGTGTACGATCAGATGTGTAACAGTGAATATTAATAATGTGTTAGGTTATGAAGTTTGATTAGATTAATTGCTATTAATAAATTTGCCATGGTTTCTTTTTTCATTATATATATGTATGTATGTATATGAACAAATTTTAGGTTTTTTTTTCATTATACATATATATATATATGATGAATGAAAAGAATTATATTTGATTATAATT
>NW_006263491.1:386156-388321 GCF_000469605.1 Apis dorsata
GGGTTGTAGAATAGATTAGAATAGGTGTGATTAAATGTAACATTGTGTAATATTTAATGTAATAATATTAGGTTATTTAGCTTGATTAGATTAATTGTTATTAATAAATTTGCCATGGTTTCTTTTTTCATTATATATATGTATGTATGTATATGAACAAATTTTCCATGGGTTTTTTTTCATTATACATATATATATATATGATGAATGAAAAGAATTATATTTGATTATAATTGTGTATGATCAGATGTGTAACAGTGAATATTAATAATGTATTAGGTTATGAAGTTTGATTAGATTAATTGGATTGTAGAATAAGTGAGAATAGGTATAATTAAATGTAACATTGTGTAATATTTAATGTAATAATATTAGGTTATTTAGCTTGATTAGATTAATTGTTATTAATAAATTTGCCATGGTTTCTTTTTTCATTATATATATGTATGTATGTATATGAACAAATTTTCCATGGGTTTTTTTTCATTATACATATATATATATATGATGAATGAAAAGAATTATATTTGATTATAATTGTGTATGATCAGATGTGTAACAGTGAATATTAATAATGTATTAGGTTATGAAGTTTGATTAGATTAATTGGATTGTAGAATAGGTTAGAATAGGTGTGATTAAATGTAACATTGTGTAACGTTGAATGTAATAATAGGTTATTTAGCTTGATTAGATTAATTAGATTATAGAATAGATTGATGAAAAAAATAATTGGATTGGATGATGCATCAATGGTTAGATTACTGTGAATTGGTTAAAGAAAAAGACAGAGAAGTTTTGATTGAAGGAAATATAATCAAGCTGTTAGATTTATATTAATACAAGAATTGTTGACATGTCAAATGGTTCTATTAATTCTATAGAATCATATCTTTCAAATATTATCATTCTACATTTTCAATTTACTTTTTGCTCGAAGAATCATATTCTTCAACTTGTATCGTGATTTTCGATATAACCTGTACACAACAAGGCACACGAAGTTATTTAGATTACACAATTTCGTACAAATTGGGTTGGAAAGCTAATTCTACCCGTAAACTATCCCTTTGCTGGTAAAAGGGGGAAACATTCTCGTTCTAAATCGTTGAAAAATTACAGAAACATCGGTGAAACCTCTCGCTACAGTCTCGTTTTCCAAATATGCTGCCTTCAATCCGAGCAACACCGGAAACCTTTTTCCCTTTTTATAAGCAGGTTTCTTGATTATTCTCTATTTTCTTCGTTTCTACTCCACGAATCTAATCAAATTCAAGGATCACGCAAATCGAACATAACCTATTCTTTCGATAGAACTTTCGCCTCTCTTGGTTGAGAATCGTAATTCTTTGAAATATGTATTTTATTAACCAGATCCTACAAGTCATAAATTATACTTTAATAATGGATTAGTTTTTACTAAATAAATTTTAGAAAGGTTAACTTTTTATTACTTTTATATTTAAAAAAATAAAAAATTTTCTATAAGTCATATTACGTAATTCGACATCACGAGTCTTTTGTGAATAATTTATTTAAAATATGTACAATAATAAAGCGAGATAAAGATAGATACTTTCTCACAATATAATCTCTCTGTCTCACTTCATCATGCACAACTTCAATTGCTTATAACTTAATAATATCAATTTATATTTCTTTTCATCTACAGAATCGTTCTAAAAAAAATATTAAACACTTTGTATATTTACATGTACATGTTGCATTGCAACAGAATATAAATAAATTTTCACAATATTTTCACTCGAAAATATCCGTTTCCAAACTTTTGGACGATACTGTACGTATGCATGTAGGACAGCAAGGTGACAGCATACCATAGTCGGTGTGTAGGTGGATATGTTATGCAACGGGTGGTAAACGAATCTTCCTGGAGAAATTGAATTTTGTAGGGAGTTGGTGAAGCGCGTCACGAAAATCGTTGAAACCACACAAATATTTTGTTTCATCGTTCCGACGATGGCTGCGGTTTGGTTTGGTGACTCTGTTTGCCGATCACCTTTTTCTTCCTTTATTTTTTTGTTCCTGCATTTGTTGCCTTGTCCCGAGGTCGCAAGCTTTATCATCCTTCCTTCTTTTTTTATTTTTATTTATTTATTTTTTTTTTTTTTTTCGTCGAATCGTCACGGTTTCGACCTTTGATT
>NW_006263491.1:388534-391555 GCF_000469605.1 Apis dorsata
CTTCGATTGCCGATAGCGATTTATCGGTCTTTTTTTTTTCTTTTTTATAAAAAAAAAAAGTGTCGGTGTCTTTGCTTTGATCGCTGCGACATCTGGAGGAATTTTTCGGTATCACGAGAAGCTGTGCTTTGTGCGCAAATTGTGCAACATTGAATTTTGTTTATAAAAATTTGTAAAAGTGTATACAAGGGATTATTTATTATTGTTAATTATCAATGATAAAAAATTGTGAGTTTTAATCGCGTGTAATTTTTTTCGACAACAGATTTACACATATAGTATTTTTATACTTGAAGTTAAATTTATTCTTAACGAATTTTGTTAATTTCTGAAGAATTGTGATAAACTGTTCTAATAATAAGATATATAGTTCTATAATTTAAATAAATAAATACTTGATATAGAAAATATCAAAAAAGGGATTGATAAATTTTTCTATTATTAGGACGGATAAGGAAGATTATATATTATAATATCCTATTAAAGATAAAATTACATATCCCATTCTGAAAATTGGACTCTATAGTCTTCATTATTAATACCGTTTATCCAGGATTAATTATTCATTTTCGATTATAAATTCATTTATTATTAACATTCATAAATCCACTTACATCATTAGGTAAAACAACCTAATCAATATTGCAAAATCAATTTTTCAATTCTTCAATAAATTATCCACTTTTATCACAAGATTAACCAAATTTAGCCAAATTAATTTCAAATTCTGAAAAGGAAAAAAATACACCATTATGAAATGATCCATTTATCGTCGTTAATTTAATAAATTTGCACACTTTGTAAATTATATATCGGGAGGCAAATTAATTTAGCAACGCATTGCTCCGGAGGAAAAAAAAAATGGAGAGCGTGTTCCGCGAAATCGAAGCCGGCCAGGTTGGAATAAGGCGAGGATATATGGTGGTAAAGCGAACGAATACTGGATCAAACCGAATCCAATAACTCCCGTGGGATTACAAACCCGATCCTCGAGGACCGAGCATCCCCCAAAGATGTGTAAGTTGCGGCAAAGAGGCGAAAAGAGAAGGATGGAGGTGTTGGGAAGCCAGCTCGACGAGGTAGATCTCGTCGAAGGGTTAGGATATTTCGTTGTGTCCAACCAGATCGCAGCCAGCATTCGTGCCAGGTATACCGGGTGACCGATTTTGTTTTGATCTATATATACATTTCATCGAATTTTATTTACTTGGAATGAAATCTTTGTTGAGTTTCTGTTGCTCAAATATTTAGCTAATATTGTTGGTTAAATATTACAATGATTGGTTTATAGATTGGTTTAAATAGAGGGTGTTTAAATTGGATAAAAGTATATTTATCTGAAGTTTTTGCAATGAAATGTTTTGTTGCTTAACTCTATTGAGTTGCTATTGCATGAATAAATTTTTAGTGAAATTTTACATACGATTCTATATAGGGTGTTTAGATAAATTAAATAAAGCTATATTTATTGATTTTTTTTAATGTTCGATTAAATGAACTCCAAGTTCTTATATCTGTGCTCTGTTGAGCGTAAAGTCATCTTTATTAATTTCTGGAATTTCTGGAACTGGAATTTTCATATTATTTTCATATCTTTTTAGAAATATGTCCATTTTATTTCTATTCCTCTCTCGCTTCTTACAAAGAAATAAAGCGTGTAAAATCTCTTTACCATTCTAATTATCATTCTAAATTATTGCAGATTATACAAATATCAAGATAATCAATGTAAAATTATGAAAAGATTATTATTTTGTAAATAGAATTAAAGCTATTCCTACTAAATACTAAAGTTTGTTAATTTTTAGAATCACTTTATAAATGTTCCATTTATTTTTGAACACCCGGTATGAATGGAAAGCGAAGCAATAAAGTACGTGAGATATTTTCTTGAAAAATTTTGCAAGAATATTTCTCGGATAGGAGATGTAGATCTACGGGATACGGAACGTTTTGACATACACGTGAGAGAAGAAAGAATAGCAAACTGTGAAATTTATTAGAAAATATTTGGAATCTATCTGTATAACACTGCGAAATTTTCTAACCTTTCCTCGTTCCAGTTTTCATTCGACCAGAATCGATCCATCGATTATAAGTGAGCATACTTTTAGGTTAAGTTATTTTCCAAGCCATACAGCAAATGACTGTAAAATTGAATAATAAAAAATATTTAGAACATCAATATTGTGAGAAACAATATTTTCTAATCTCCATTCAATATATTACTTGAATCAATCCATTGATTATATATGATGACTTTTAGGTTAGGTTAAATTCACTTAACCTAAAATTTACGAATTATCGTCCTTTTGAATATAAATCGAATTTATAGAAATTCAGAAACTTATTCTCTCTCGAATCGACAACAAATTACGAGATTTATTACAAAAATATTCATTTATTAAAAGAAAAAGATTTATTATATAAATATTATTCTCGACAACAAATTACGAGATTTATTACAAAAATATTTGAAACATCTTGGAAAACAATATTCTAGGTTAGGTTTCTTTTGTAATATAACAAAACAGAACTTGCGTAACAAAAGTTAAACTTACATAGCAAAATTTACCAGTCACCGTGTATAACCTCTCGATGAGACTCTCGGCGAAGTCGAAATCGATAGAAATTCAGAGAGTTTGTGGGTTAGGATCGAAGTTCCGACACGGTTTTACACCGATGCCGGATTATAAAATTATAATCGTCTTCAAATTGACGAGGAACTTTCGTGGAGGGTTCGAATCGATCAACCGGAATCCAAGTTTCAACCGGGGAGGATCAAGAAGTTTCGCCGAGTAATTCGCCCGTTCGGCGAGTTTCTGTCCAGAGATTCTCGAATCGGAGGGAAAAAAGAAGAGGAAGAAATTCGCTCACCACGAGCTATAGATCATTCGTTTCACAAGGAAAATGCTTTCACCCGGACCTGTAACCATAAGCTATACAATATCCGACGGTGCAATAAAGTGGACCATCCACCAGCCATCCATCTTTTTTTTTTTTTTCTCCCTTAGTTTCCTC
>NW_006263491.1:391736-393232 GCF_000469605.1 Apis dorsata
TTTCTTCTTGTGGATCCTTCTTTCCTCCTTTATGAGTAACCGAGGTATTCGAGAAAGAATTCGAGGAGATTCGTGAAAAAAGAGCCCATGTTAATTTATTTTCGAAGTGGTGGTTTAACGTATGCTTTATGAGAATAATAATGTTTCTTTTGGAAAAGATTAAAAATTTCGACGCCATTTTGGTTTATCTCAAGAGATGTTATTGTGAAAGTGTAGTTGCAGAAAAGCGTTGTTTTGCACAAAGCTTTTAGAATTCTTTTGTATACAGGGCTTAATTGGTGATTTTTTAGTCGTATAATTAGATGAATTAATCATTTTATATTGGTTATGGACTTGCCTTGTATTAAAATTGTGATAGATTTAATTAAAGACCAATAGTTTTGTAGTATATTTTATTTCTTTTTTAATTCTTTTTATTCTTTTCTTTTTTTTTAAATATATTTTAAGTAAAAAAATATTGTTAAAAAATGAGCATCGTAAAAGTTTTAAATTTCGAGATTTATCAGAGTTTCAAATTAGACAAATATTTTTATCCCCTATTTAAAATGCTATTAGATACTATTTAACTAATAGCTACCTTTATTTTTATTTTTTTTAAATTGGGATTAAAAGCATTGAATAAATGAATGAAAAAAAAAGAAAGAAATCTATTTCCAAAAAGTTAAAATTCAACTCTTTTCATCCAAAAATGTATGATCCAAAAATAAGAGGAAAATGGAGAACCCGAATAAACCGTGCCAAGAATAATACACGATTTTAAATGGTCCAATTTATATTTCGAAATTGAAATAAACCGTCTCTTTCAGATTAAAGCAGAAATATCCATCTTCCCAATTAGCCGGTATAACAATAATCTCTCTGTTCTTGGCGCGCACAACGGATTCAAGGCGCGAATAATCAGGCCAATCTCCAATTTATTTCTCCTCGTGCAAGAATAATGGTATCTTAATGGCCAGTGGGTACACGAAGTTCCATTTTGATGTTAGATTGATCCACTAAACCGTAATAAGAACCGTAGTAGGGAGAAAAGAGAGAGAGAGAGAATGAAAGTTGTGAGAGATCCGAAAAGCAGAATCATCGACCGGATGAGTGAAACGATTAAGCAACGAGTAAGCACATGGTTGTAAGTGCACTCACGATATCGAGGATATAACGAGCACGAATCCGAGGCCAATTTCGAAGTTACAAAGAGGAGGGTAGAAAGTCTGGAATTGATCGTGAGCGAGGAGAGAGAGAGAGAGACGAATCTCTTGGGAGGCGTAATGTTCTTCGAGAGGCCGAGCCCATTTCGCCTTCGATAGAAAAAATGCTCCTTAATGAAGAATAAAGCGAAACAATTTGGGAGGAGGAGTGGAGGGAGGGGTCGATTGTAAATAGGCTCAACGTAGGGAACGTGGAGAACGTGGCTATTAATGCGTTGCGCGCGCCATCTTTGTTTCTATAAATATAATAAATTGGGAGAAAGTGTTTTCCAATATTCGTTTTTTTTTTTTTTT
>NW_006263491.1:393486-393956 GCF_000469605.1 Apis dorsata
TTTCACGTGTAAAGGAAAATTATTGATTAATGTTGGAATGATTAGAGGCGTTGCCTTTTTATTAGTGAGAGTAATTATAACGAAAGAAAAAGTAAGTCCTAGAAATTAACGAATAACAGGAATGGGGATGTTAGAAATCTATATTTATAGGTATAAATTTACGAGAAATTTAAGAAATTTAGATTAATTTGGTTTAAGTTTCAATTTCTAACCTCAAAATATTTTTTCGCAAAAAATCTTTCGATATGATTCGTTACAGATTGAGAACCGCTATATTTTAATGTATGTCTTAAATGACTTATTTAAAGAATTTAATTTATTTAATTTTATATAGTTATTAATCATTGCTTCTCATCATTTTCTATGAAATAATAAATTATGCCATTTCGTACGATGCTTCACGCTTCTTCGTCGATATTTAAAAAAAAAAAAAAAAAACATAGATTGTTCGTTAATTTGAACGAAAAAAA
>NW_006263491.1:394028-398307 GCF_000469605.1 Apis dorsata
CGAGTAAGTACAAATCCTAGATGTAAATTTTTTTGTACATTTGGGTGGATGATGATGGTTAAGGTACTGATTTACAGCTTTTAAATTTATCGTAATGCATAGGTCTCGTCACACGTGCGAAACTACCTGGCTGTCACGTGTGCCGTGGAAATATCTGCATAAAAAAGGGGCTTTGACGAACAACGGGGGCAGACTGTAACGAGGAGGAAAGGGCGGCCGACGCGCAAATCAAATTCGCTGCAGGTGGTTCGACCGAGTCGCAGCTGAATTTGTCACTCGCAGACTCCGCGGTTTTTTGTTTAATTGATTTATGGTACCGCACGCTGATGTAAAAAATCGGCGTCACGGTGGTACATATCCGCGTGTATATCGCGAACGTAACGCGCCGCAGTGCCATTATAAATCGCTTGTCCCTCGCGTAATTATCCGCGGTCGGTAAAGGTGTTCCAGCCTCGAATTACACGTGGAACCGACACGGTCCGGTTATAATAGGAGATCGGTGCCGATTTTCGCGTTTTAAACGTTTCGATCGATAACGTAGAAACGTAGAAATTTGTATATAAATTGAGCGAGCAATAGGAAACGATATCAAGGGAATATCGAATGGAAATATAGGTCGCCATGATGGCCACTCGAGTTCTTATTTCGATCCGATAAATCATGAAATTACCACAATCGTTTGAAATTATGGAGTATAGAGTATACCTCGACCTCTTTTGCATTTACCCTCGTTAATGCGTTGTTTGGAGATCGGACGGTGTCGGCTATAACCTTTTCGTGAATGTACATTCCCGTTTATAAGTACGTGAACATTGAAATGTGATTTGTTACAACGAAATTATGTTTTTCATAAATTTCTAACGTTAAATCGAATGGTTAAATTTTTTAAATTTTCTAAGTAAAATTATTACCAATATACTAGAATATATCGTTATGGTTATAAGATATCGAATATCTTTTTTAATGCAAAATAAAAAATAAAATTTAATGAAATTTATTGTAATTTCATCTTTTTTTTTTTTTTTTTCAAAATCAAATTTTAAAAATTTTTAAAATTTGATTTTGAAAAAAAAAAAAAAAGGAAATTAAAAAAAATTTCCTTAAATTTTTTTTTTTTTTTCAAAATCAAATTTTAAAAATTTTTAAAATTTGATTTTGAAAAAAAAAAAAAAATTTAATGAAATTTATTGTAATTTCATCTTTTTTTTTTTTTTTTACTAAATCAAAGTTTCAAATACTTCATAATTTTCCTCTTAAATATATAAGAATTTGTTTTATCAATGTTTTAATAATAACGAGATTCTCGAATCATACAATCCATAACTCGCAATTCCTTTCCTTTTTATTTCTCCATCCCAGAATTTTACAGAACATTACAGAATTCATCATATATTTCAATTTCACATAACGATTGAGAAAGTATCGGCATACTTATGGAGTAGAGTGTACTATTTGTAATCCTATTGAGCGTTACGTTTCACGAAAAATCATAATAGCCTTTGAAAGTTAGCTGGTAGCACGGTGTAACCGTCAACTATATCTCTTCATCGAGAACTCGGGGGTCTTTCGACGAGCAGCGGCACGAAACGCGGATCGGAATTTCGCGTGTTTGCAGATCGAGAACAGGCGCCATTTTTCAGGCGAAAACTTGGCCGCCCTTTCCACGTCGGCGTGACTCTTTGAAATTTACAAGTCGGCATCGAATTGGCTAATAGCGCGAGGCGTCATTCCACCGATACTTTATCCGTCCCATGATCGAAATAACTTTGAACAGTGAAAACTTATTTTGGCTGAAATGAAAAAAAAGAAGTAAACATTAATCTAATGAAAACTTCAGAAATAAGATGTATACATACAAATCGATATGAATAATCAAATATACAAATATACAACAATTAAATGACAACAATTAAATCACAGTTATTTTATAATATTATAATATAAATTTATATCTATAGTTTTATTTCTTTCTTCTTTGTTATTTGAGCATACGCAAAAAGCGATACTAGCGCCATGTGACTATTAACTACTAATGCCCAATATATTTATATAATAAGACATTCTATAAGGCAAAATTTTGAAGTTATTTTGAAGCTTATTTATTAAATTATAATTTTTATTAATAATATTAGATGAAGCTGAATAAAGATGAAGTAAAATTTCTATCTCCAATACATCTGTCTCATCAAGCTCTCAAAATTTTTATATATTTATTTTTTGTATTTAAAACTCTGTCTTCAATAATATCTTGTGAGTATATAGAAAGATTATAATTATACATATAAATTAAAGAAAAAAAGAAAAAATATATTAAAGAAGAAGATCGATAAGCAAATTTCTTTCCACTATTAATAAGTTTTTCGTGTTAAACATCGATTGCAAGGGAATGTTGGATAAAGGAAACAGGAACGTTGACAACAAATGACAAGAAAACAAGGGGTGAAGGAACGAAGGGAGAAGGGAGCGTAGGTAACTGGTGGAGAGAAAGAGAGAAAAAGAGGAGTTTCAAAGTTGAACACGGTTGGCTAGTTAAGCGGCGCAACGGCGGTCAACCGTTGAATATATTATATTTTTAAATCATCGACACGCTGACTGCTTCCGTGCTCTGGCAGAAACATGGCCGCGTGTCTAGATAGCCGTGTTAGAACGCGTTGTACCTACACGCGAAATCTATGTGACCGTGTATACAGGGTGTTCCATATTAATTTCTAACTGAATATATCTTGACCAAGTTTATGGGTTGAAAAAAATTAAACGCCCGGGGGGGTTTAAATCTAGTTGAAAAAAAAAAGAATTTTATTAAAATTGATGTGCATGTAAATGTGTCAACGATGTTTCATGCTTAATTTTATTTTTCGAACTCGTAGAATTTTATATATATATATATATATATATTTTTTTTTTCTTTTTTTAATATTTTCAAAAATTCTGTTATTCATACTTTTACAAGGGGGAGGGGGAATCAAATTTTTTTTAGAAGCAAGGCAAATATTCTTTTTTTTTTTTTATCTATTATTTATAATAGAAACATATTTGTTTCGTAAATTTTCGTGGAAAAGATATACTGCAATAAAACTCGAGATTTGTTTTAAAACAAATAATAATTTCGGGGAAGAAATATATTTATTTAATATTTTGATCAAATAAACGTTCGAATTTAAAATTTTATTTCAAATTTCAATACTTAAAGATTAACAATCTACAAAAAAAAAAAAAAGAAAGAAAGAAACGAGGTTGATCAAGATGACGATTAGAGAATATTTTGGCGGAAAAAAAAACGCGATAGTAATTGGCGTTATCGATAGGTGAACGATCGGCCAATCGGGATTCCTCTCGAGTTTTTCATTTTTTTCCATTTACTTCTTTCGTTTTATTTGATTCTCTTTTAGTGAGTTTTCCACCAAATTTTCCTCGTTGTATTTGTCTCAATAAAGAGGATTCTAAAAAAAAAATTTTTCTATTTTTCGAAAAAATACTTCAAATTTGAACTATATTTTTTAGAATAACTATCGATGATATAATATTGTCAAATCGGATATATCTTCTATTTGCATTAACAATTAACGAATTTGCATTGTACTTATCGATTTGATAAATCGAATTTTAAAAGAAATAAAAAATCTTTTCAAAAAATCTATTTTAAATTTGAAAAATAATATTATTTAATATCATTAATTTTCTATAAATTATATAATATCATCAAACTGGATTTTCATGTAAAGATTAAATAAACTTCACTTCGATTCAATAAAAAGAATTTCAGCAAAAAACAAAAAAATATTTTAAATTCGATAAAAAATTAATAATTCTAAAATGTACTTTAAATTTGGAAAATTAAAATATATTTACAATTATTTCAATTTTTCGCTATATAATAATCCAATCAGATAGATATTTTCTCATAGAAGAATTAATTAATTTCACATTATAATTTTAAAAAAAAAAACCTTATTTTCAAAAAAACATACCTTAAAAATGAAATATCTCTTGCGATTATTAATTTTTCGCGAAATAATACCATCAAATTGGATAATCTCCGCGCAAACATTAACCAGAAAGAAAGTGGAGGAACAGGGGAGGGCAATCGTTCGCCGATTATCGGCGAAATAATCAGTCCAAAACGACCGTCCCTTTTTTACCGACCGAGCGGCCGTTCTTGCACTCACGGAATAAAAAAAGTCGCGTTCAATTTCTTGGCCGGCTTTTAATACGCCACGACACGGACCCTCTGAACGAGGTGGGGGAGGCGCTAGTAGACGTCGGTTTCGAAAATTTACGA
>NW_006263491.1:398833-401346 GCF_000469605.1 Apis dorsata
AGATGGCGCCCTCCACACACTCCTAGCCCCCATTTTTGTAATGCTGTAATAATCAATAGTACGCCTTTGCTAAATCGTATAACCCAACCCCCGTCAATTTAATCGAGACAACGGAAGCACGTACCGGTTTCTACGTGAGCTTGTGAGCGCTCGATGCAACGGGTGTCGTTATCGAATCAACTTTTATCTCGGCCCCATGTTTTTTCTTGGAAAATATGATTCTCGTGTGGGAATGGCTAATTGCGGATTAGAATCGGATTAGATTCTGAAGAGAAATATAGGGGTAATATAGCGCAGATTCTGTGCAAATTTTTTTTATGGAAAATGAATATTTTCAAATCGTGGTTTTTATTCGATTAGAGATACAATAATTAATAATTTTTAATTTTATTAATCTTGGTCTATCAAAAAATGAGATTTTTTTTAAGAAATATCAATGAAAATCATAAATTTCATTACAATTATAATTATCTGATTTGAGTTAAATATTATCTATTTATATATGATCTTAAAGAATCCTTAAATCCTTAAAGTTATGTTAACATGCATAGCTTTTTGAATTTGTCTCGAATTAAACTTTCAATAAAATTGTAAATGTTATAAGTCTCATTAAATATTCCATCATTTCATTTTCGACAAAAAAAGCAATTCTTGAGACACACACATGCCTTCAGAAACTTGAGATTCATTCGTGAGAAAAAATCTCAAAACAATTATTTTTCCCGAATAATTGATTAAATTTGTAAACGAAACAAACATCACAAATTTTAATTTTTTATAAAATCTTTTCTTCCTTTATTTTACGCCGCTCAATCTTATTTCTCCGCAAAAAGCGATCCTTCTTGTTACGATTCAGGACAGCTAATAGAAACGTAATATTCCCTAGGACGATTACTGGGGCAACGAAAGAAATGGTGCTCGGTCGAGTCGTAAGTTGCCCTGCTTTATCGATGTGAAATCGTAAACGCGAGAACATGGGGGAAACACGCGACGGATTAAAATTGCTCGATGCGCGAGCACGCGAGCTATTTACGCGGGTCACGCGTATGTACGAGGAAGAGGGAATACAAAACCTGGTCTGGCTATCTGTGTCGTGTAATTGGCGGCGTAACATCGTTCCACGAAGCAATTCGATTCCTTTTAAATTATTCAAATTTCGAGCCGGTCGTTGGGATGGTCGAGCTTTAACATTGATCATCAACAACTTTTTTTATTTTTTATCGTTTCCTTGGATTTTTTTTGAAACGATTTGTCACTCCTTTTCAAGACTTTTTGACTGTTTATCAGATTGTTTCAAAATTTTGCCAAATAACACGTATCTTTATTCTCCTGTGTTGAATTATAAATCTATATAAGAAAAATGTTTGAATTTGACTCTGAAACATAATTCATTACGATGCAAAATTTACAATATTTTTTTATGATAAAATAAATAAAATTAATCAATAAAATTAAGTTACATTCAAGTTTTATACATTTGTGAAATCGCTTCGTGATATCAAGGTATTAAGAGAAAGAAATTTTCATCTCGTATTTTTATCTCGTATGTCAGAAAGATAATGGTCAAAGAAAAAATATATAAGGAGGATAAATAAATGCAAACACGAGACAAGTAAAGTACAGTTTTGAAGAGGTTACTCCTGACTACACGATGAACCTCGTTAAGACTCGAAACGATCGTAGGCGAAAGGACGAGTATCTGTCCTCGACTTGCCGACTGAGGATAAGAGTTCTTGACCTTTCCTCTCTCTCTCTTTCTGTGTCGCGAAACGCGGAGAGAAGGAGGGGAAAGAGAAGAAGGAAGCGGATAATCTCTAATAATGTCTCCTACCCGATCGTGGTTAGAATTTTGTCCAAGTTACAAGAACTCCTCCGTGGATCAGAGCAAATGAAATGGAGATGAGTTCCGTATAATTTGGTTGGACGTCTTTTATTGAATTCTTTCGAACTGCGGATGGAAAAAGATCGTCTCGATCCAGAATCGAATGGAAAATTAATTGTTCGAAAAGATGCAGTTTGAAGGAAACTAAGATATTAGGCCAAGATAGAATATAAAAATGTAGGGGGGAAGAAGGAATCAAAGGATATATATAAAGTAAAAATAAAATATTTTCGTTTCAAAACTTTCATTTTGAGAGAAGTGTAAAATTTAAAAAAAACTTTTCGGTAGAAGTGAAATTTCACGAGTACGTTGTTTCGAAAAAGTTATTCTACATTCGAAAATAAGCAAAAAGTGTGGAATGCAATTTTCCCTTAATTTGAAAATTTTTCGAGAAAATTGAGTTTGAAAATTTATCGAATCAAAAACTAACCACATCTTTATCTTACGTTTTTCCATTCTTTAATCTTCTTTAATCTTCTCAAGAGCGAAGGCTTAATAAACGACGAAATTTTATTCCACACTTTCTACTTATTTTTACTCGTAGAACAATTTTCTATTTGATCATTCGTCGATCGATTTCTTTCTTTTCCAAAAATTAATTTCTCAGAAAAAAAAAAAAAAAAAAAAAAAA
>NW_006263491.1:401553-403248 GCF_000469605.1 Apis dorsata
TCATATTACGGAATTATCTCCTGCTCGCACGTACAGCACGTTCTGAGACACCCGTATCAATATCGTTTTTTTTTATACACGATGTTAGTTCGTAGGTTAAGCTAGATCGAGTTCCTACGACGTGGATTGTACCGGTTCACGTTCCATGGTAAGAACATGAAATATAGGTTATATGCATCGTGGTTCCATGCCTCTCGAGGTTATGCACCATAATTCATCGTAGTGCGGTCGTAGTAGCAAAAAATGCTCGTGAAAACGCTCGTTGTACTCGTGGGCCCTGCTGCGCTTGGTCGGCCATCTTGATTTCGTGACGTCAGAAATTTCGATTATCTCGATGGGGAAAAGCTACCATTTATTCTTATTTTCGCCTTGTTTATTTATTTATTTTTCTATTTGCGGATAAAATTGTATTTTAGCGTTATGATGCTATATACAAGGTGATCCATTTAAATCGATGATAAAAGTAAAAAATATTTTCGGACAAAATTTGAATTGAACGAAAAATATATATGTAGATAATATGAAGATCAAGTATAAATATACAAGGTGATCCATTCGAATCGATTCAACAACGTGCTTTTTCTCTTACTTATTCGAAATACCATTGAATTTTTGCCCAAGAAGTTTTTGAAACAAAAAGTTTAGTTCAATTATTTTTGAAGAGATATTCAATCGATTTAAAAGAATCATCTGTTATAATAAATAATTATAAATGGATATATTATCGATCCAAGAATTAAAAATTAAATTATACGAAAATTATTCGATTTTATACGAAAAAATTCGATTACATCAAGCAAATTGTACGTAGGATGAGATATCTGAAAAACCAGGATTTCACAGAGATTAAAAATTATTTTTTACCTCATGTGGTGGAGCAATAAGCTCGTAAAAAGAAGGGAAACGAAAAGAAGAGAAATGAAGGGGTGTATGCTCACCGCGAGTCAAACGTCAACGAATAGCTTTATGCGGGAATTTCATTCGGAAAAAGGCACTTCCGCGAAATTTCATAGGGAAATTTACGCGGTGGAGGCCGAAATTGGCCGGATTCAGAAGCAGAATCTCGTATCCAACCGGGCAACACGGGGGGAAAAGGGGGTATGGGCGAAAAATGAACCGAGTTAAGGGCTAGGGGCGCAATAACGGAAGAGAAACGGGAACGGATACGTGAAAGATATGATAATGCGGAGGAAGAAGTGGCTCTTGATATTTTTGCTTTCTAAGATTTTTTTTTTTTTTAAATTGTTGGTAAATATCTTTGTTTGAAATGTCTCTAACCGAAATTACGGACACGAAATTGAAATTATAAGCTGTTTTATTTTAAAAACAAGAAATTAACAAATATAAATTAATAGATCTTTAAATATCATAATATATGTAAATTTCTATTTAAATTTTCCACAAAACGTGGTCATAAACATTTACTCCTTGCAAATTAATTTAGATACACAGGATGTTCCAAAAATATGGAACATGTAGATAATTGAGAATAATTTCAAGCAACATATATATATGTATATAAAAATATATGTATGTTGAAATTATAAGCTATTTTATTTTAAAAATAAGAAATTAACAAATATAAATTAATAGAATATCTTTTAATATATGTAAATTTCTATTTAAATTTTCCACAAAATATGGTCATAAACATACCCTTTGTAAATTAGTTTAGATATACAGGGAGTCTCAAAA
>NW_006263491.1:403254-403485 GCF_000469605.1 Apis dorsata
ATGGAACATGTGGTTAACTGAGAATAATTTCAAGCAACATATATATATGTATATTGAAATTATAAGCTATTTTATTTTAAAAGTAAGAATTAACAAATATAAATTAATAGAATATCTTTAAATTAATAGAATATCTTTTAATATATGTAAATTTCTATTTAAATTTTTCACAAAATATGGTCATAAACATACCCTTTGTAAATTAGTTTAGATATACAGGGAGTCTCAAAA
>NW_006263491.1:403574-404056 GCF_000469605.1 Apis dorsata
GTGGAAACATTGGTTAACTGAGAATAATTTCAACATATATATATGTAGAACGTATCATCGTACATACGATTTTATACTCGAATTTTGCAATTCTTTCAACAACCCCTCTCCCTTTCTCCTCCCCACGAAAAATAATCCGAAACTCGAAGCTCGATTTATTTTTTTCGAACGAAGAAGAACAACATAAACAACAACAACAACAACTATATATATAATACTCAAAAATATCAGAGTGTCGATAAAAGTACAAATACCAAAGAAAACAAAAAAAAAAAAACAAAAAAAAAAAGTTTCCACGATATTTATCAATTTTATCATATTTCCAAACGCTGTTAAACATCGTGTTTACTTTCTGCGAGAGCACAAGAGGAAATTAAAACGATTTTAGGGCAGAGGAGTGGGGGGGAGGCCGAGGAGAAGCCGAAGGAGGAAGGAAACCTGCGAGCATAGGGGGGAGGGGGGTATAGTCTGGACCCTTGGCG
>NW_006263491.1:404338-408988 GCF_000469605.1 Apis dorsata
CTAGACTCATTTTTCATAAGTTCGAAAAACACACCCGGGGCAGTCGGTGCGTAAATTTGAATTTCTCCGTGGCTACGGCAAGGCAGCGGCGCGGAGAGTGTTCCTGGAAGGGAAGGAGGCAGCCTGGGAAGGGCCATTGAGCATATGGCGCGGAATTTCGAACGACTTTTTCTCCCCTCCCCTCCCCTCCTTTATTCTTCCTGGTTGGAAATACGCGGCTTGCGGAAGTGCCGTTTCTCCTTCTTATTGGAGACTTTCAACCCTCGGTGCTAGATCGTATCAACGATTGCTACCCTTTCTTTCAATCCTTAAAAAAAGAACCGAGGAGGGGGAGAGACACTAAAGCTTTGGAAAAATTTTCTCTCTCTCTCTTTCTCTCTCTCTCTCTATTTTTGATCCTGTTGTTACTTGTTCATTAAAGAAGTTCATTAAAGAAATTATAAAGATGTCTTAAATTGAAGCTATAAAGCTTCGTCGATAAGATTCGTTTTTGCACGTTTTGTTTAATTTAGAAAGAAACCAAGTTAAAACCATTTGCAAGAGAAATATCGAGAAATGATTCTTCTGAATAACATCAGAATAACGTGTACGTATTATGTATGTATGTATATACGTATTTACTAATCTAATGTAGGTTAAGTTAGATTAGAATTCATTGTACGAGTTTCAAAGTTTTCTTATGTACAAAAAATTTCTGAATTAATTTCCCTGTTTTTGGATATTACAAACCGAAACTCGTTCTAAAGAAACGAAAGCAAGGGATGAGACATCTAGTGGCGACAAGTCGAACTACCGCTCCCAATGCACCAGTAAATACTTGATATTGCACACTGATATTCGATTGTTGCTATTTGATTCTCTTTGATGTCGTACGATACATATATATATATTTGTTATCCATCGAGGTGATATAAGCTAAATTGAGCTAAATTAGGACATTTGATTATTAATGTTTGATTGCCTTTGGTGACACGTATATGTATTTCCAATTCATCTTGATATAGGTTAGACTAGCTATTTACATTAACATTACGTTAAATTATTATACTTGATTGTTGATGTTTTCGTTAACGATAGCAGTGTGGATTAGATTGGTGTCTTTGTTTCTGAAATATAATAGAGAGGAAATATTTCTAAAAAGAAAGAAAAAAAAATTTAATCCATTTCATATGTAAATTCAAAATTTACTCGATATTTGAAGAAACATAAATAAAAGAAATCGAACGAGACTCGAATGAATTTTTATTGCCTTTATCCGGATCTTGTGTGTCCACACGCGTAATTATTATACATGAATTGGTGGATGTAATTATCGGTCTGGCGAATTATTAGATTAAATTAATCGTTGATTAAAGCACGGAGTTACAGTCGGTCGTTTAATATTAATTTCGAGGCGCCATTAACGTGAATTTAGGGTTGAAAGGACAAGTAATTGGTATATACGAACGTGTGTATATACATATTTCGCTTTACGTGACTTGTTCTATCTATAGACTCGTCAACGTCCGACTGGATTGCACTGGAACTGGAACACAACGACGGAAATCGGCTCGATAAAAGCATAAAAGGATACTCGTGAGTTGCTCGTATGCGGTTCTAATTCATTTGCAAGTCAAATAACATCAGGCTCGTAACGATTTGTCGAGTGAAAAACTTATGGCCTTTAATACGTCCCGATTATGCATTGTCTATTGATAAATTAAAAAGTTTAAAGGAGAACGATCTTGGAATGTTCAACTTTTGTTCATCTTTCTTTTGTAACACGATCGATCTTCTAAAAATTTTTAATCTTCTCCAATTGTTACGATAATTGAATTGAACACTCAACAAAATATTCAAAATATTCTAAATCTGAAAGATAATAAGAGAATAATCACGAAATCCAAATTTACTCGTGATTTCAAGATACTCAAAACTAAGAAATTTGAGAAACATAACCTATTATTTGAAAACGTCCCAAAATTCGAACATTCAACAAATTACATTCGAGTTACTTTTAAATTTTACGAATACTTCGAAATACTTAAAAAATAAAATTCAAAAAACACGTTCATTACACGATTCCAATTTCCTAACCTCCTATTCCCTACATAACACAACCTCTCAACTATATCGCGAAATATTCGTCGTTTCCCTCTTCGACAAAGGTGGAACGGAGAAGTGGGGGGAGAAAAATACGAAGAGCATCGTACGGTCACGTGGTCGAGAAGATAAACGATAGACGGCTCTGCTCTCGAACTTTCTCTATACGTGCGTGCGTGCGTGCACGTGCGCATATACATATACACCTGGCCTACAGACACTCCACTACACTCCACCAGCCCCACGGGCTCTGGAAACTAGCCCGTGTACAACAGGGGCAGGAAACCGTCTCGATAACACCGCAACTCGATCTCGAGCGTTACAGCCGACCGTGTTGGCCCGCATTTCCGGTTGTCTCCGCGCTCTACCATGTTCCCTCGCGCACAACCACGAGTCCACGAGGCACGAGGATGCGGAGTTTGGCGCACGTATAGGCAGGGGGAGGGGGAAGCGAGAACGCATTCGTCATTGTTTTACCGGTGGAGGCGAGGGAGTTGGCGGGTTGGTCGCAGTGTCAGCCGCCGCAATTCCCCGAGGAGGGGTGGAGGGAGAGGGGAGGGCGTGCTACAAGCTTCCTATAATCGAATGCTATATGTCGTTTTTCGAAATGATTGTTGGATATTATTCGAATTTGGATTTGAATCGGTTTTGTTGAGGAATTTGGAGGGAATTCGTGGGATGATGATAGGTTGGAGGGATCCGGTGATCGGTGGAAATTGATCTCTTGACTTGACGAGAATAGGATGTTTTTGGATTTGCTCTAAAAATTTCGCAACATTCGTACAAATTGGAGGTTTCGTTAATGTGTTGTTGACAAAGAAACATTGTTAGTCGAATGGATATTATATTTGCAATATTTTTTGGACACCCGATATATTAAGAAATAAGATTGGGGAACAGGTTTGATGAAAGTTGAAATGAATATAAATTCGTGTGTGTGGATTATTAAATGTGTTTAGAATAGGTTTGATGGAAGTTGCTCTAGAATGAAAATGGATATTTATTAAATTTATTTATGATTATTGTAAGTTTGGTGGAGGGTTTTAATTGAAACTAGATTGTAAACTGCTTATGAATTGAAAATATGCTGGACAATTGTTAAAATAGAGTTGTGTTTAGGTCAAGTTTGGTTAGAAGTTTTAGAAGAAGGATCGAATAGAATAATTATAATGGAAGAAATATCGATTTCGTGATCAAAAATGAACAATGAATCAGAATAGAAATGCATGAGATAGTTTTAATGAAGTTAATTCTAGAAAAAAGCATTGATTTATATATGATTGTAAAAGATCAAGCTTGGAAAAGAAATATGAGTGAATTTATGAGTGAAAAATGAGTAAATATTAAATATATTTAAATTAAATTTGATAAAAGCTATTATTAGAAACAATATTCATTCACATATTATATATACAAGGAAGATCCTTCTTCTAAAAGAAACATTCAAAATTTGTAGAATATATATTATATAAAAATTATAAAATTATAGTTTAGAATAAATTTAGATGTTAGAATCTAATTCTAACATCTAAGAAAAAACTTCACACATGAAATATAATTAAAGATGTCTAAAACAGATTAGCTCTAAAAGAAACACAGATTGTTTATAACATTCATGTAACTAATTTGATTAGAAAGAAATTAATAATACGATAATAAGAGAAACAAATACGAAAGTTTATTCAAAATTCTAACCAATATTGACAATTTTAACATCACATACTATACAATAGTAGAAAAGCTATATAATTCAAATATTCAAAATCGTAAAAATTATTTTCATTTATAAAGTTACGTTATTATAATCATCATATAAGAACAATCCTGACTATATAGTATACAATAGTAGAAGTATATAATTCAAATATTCGAAATCGTAAAAATTATTTTCATTTATAAAGTTACATTATTATAATCATTATATAAGAATATGGAATTGAAATATATATATATAGTAATTTTTATTCATATATTTACACAATTATTATCTTAACTATTTCAATACAAAATTACATTTATATATTAAACTATCTTTACAATCATTGTAGTTAACTTATAGCATATTATAGAGAAATAAAAAAAATTTCACAATATATATTCATATTATATTTATAAAGTTACATTATTATAATCCAAGGCTGAAATATATAGGTATATCTATAATATATTATCTAACTTTTATTCATATATTCACACAATTATTATCTTAACTATTTCAATACAAAATTACATTTATATATTAAACTATCCTTACAATCATCCTAATTAACCTGCAGCATATTATAAAAAAATAAAAAAATTTTCACATTATATTTTCACTTATAAAGTTATTATAATCCAAGACTGAAATATATGGATATATCTATAGTATATTATCTAACTTTTATTCATATATTCACACAATTATTATCTTAACTATTTCAATACAAAANTTTATAAAGTTACGTTATTATAATTATCCAAAACTGGAAAATATATGGATATATCAATAGTATATTATCTAATTTTTATTCATATATTCACACAATTATTATCTTAACTATTTCAATACAAAATTATATTTATATA
>NW_006263491.1:409251-409556 GCF_000469605.1 Apis dorsata
GATACGTTAGAACACTCTGGATTCTATCTATCCCTAATGCATCGAAGTTTAGACACAGATCGTCGTTTTGAGATTATTTTTTTATTTTTATTTATTCATTAAAATTCGACTAGCCAATCATACCATTACTACTTGTTACAACGTTTACAAATAGTTCCACATTCAACGCTAATAAAATTATTCCCTTATCCCCTGTAACATCGATTCTTCCATCCTTCGTAACCGCAATAAAATTCACGGCAGAATTCTCCCACGAGGAGGAGGGGGGGGGAGGGAAGAAGCGCATTTGGCGGACGTCTAAGGAG
>NW_006263491.1:409583-419344 GCF_000469605.1 Apis dorsata
GACGTCAAGCGGGTAGAGATTCAAAAACGGTGAAAATCGAGAGACGTGGAACAGGAGGGACGTTCATCGAGGATGATTGCGTACAATGCAACCGCGTAGGCGCGGCAATCCCTCAACTTGTCACTTACGTCCCCCCTTTCCTCCCACACCTTTTTCCACCCTCCTCGTCGGCTCTCCCCATCTTCCCAGTGGCAAGCCTTTCATTCGACGATAACAACGACGACATCGTCGTCGTCGTCGTCGTCGTCGTCGTCGTCGACGACGACGGCCTCCTTTCATCCGTTTCACTTCGAAGAGAGAGAGAGAGAGAGAGATTCGCGAAACGAATGCGACTTTCGAGGCCGAGTTGACCTTCAAGCTTCCGTGAAGTTCAGCAAACTGGAAGGGCGCGCGCCTCCAACAGCGCCCTCCCCCAGGTCGAAGTCGCTCGAATTAATCCGCACGATCGAATTCGCTTTTACGAGTACGTTGTGGGATAATGGGCTGGACAAATTTGATGGAAGGCAGAAGGTGGGGGCTTTTGATGTTAACGTCGTGTAATTATGCGATGTTGTTATATGTATTTGATTGATATATTAGATAATTTCGTGTGTAAATGCGAAATTTTGATCAGATTTTGTAGAGAAATCGTGATTTTTACGTCAATTTTCTTTTCATTAAATATTTAATTTTGGTGGTACAATTTTCTAAATTTGAGAAATAAAATCGAAGATAAATAGTTTCTTTAAAAGTGAAATAGAAGAAATGGATGGAGAAGAAAATGATGAGTGATTAATTTTTCCATCCTTATTTCCGATCAATAATGTTTCAAAAAATTATTAAATTGTTATTGATATTACCAAATCCACTGAATGAAAAACATTCAAAAAAAGTTTTGTTATGATGCAATTTCTTGCAATCTATGGGAGTATAAAAAAATTTATTATTCATTTATTATGCATTTCCTTGAATAATAAGAATATTTTTCCATATGATGCTCTAATCATTGCGATAATTTATTTAAAAATTGCATTTTAATTTGCAAGAATAAAGTGTGCAAGAATACTTTAGACACACCATTTGTATTATTAGACAAATCACATATATTATAATGATAAACAATCATACGTGTGAAAATTGCATTATTCCTTAGACCTTAATTAAGATAAAGAATGAAATACGATAATTCGTCTGACAGAAAAAAAGAAAGAAAAAAGAAAGGGAGAATTAACGTGATACCACGATCGTGGGTATTTGATGATTATCGTTGGCTACCGTGAATATAAAGTATTTTTTCTACGTCACATTAACGATCGTTGAGTATGTGATAATGAACAAGTTGAATCTTTTGAAATTATTATTGTTTAAAAAAAAAACAACGTATCAATAAATTGAGCAATAACAATTTCATAAATGATTCTTTTCGAACTAAAATTCCATTTTCGATTAATATCTGCGATGTCATTTTCTCCATCTTTTTTTTCCAAATGTTTGCAATTATGAAATTTGAAAAACTTGTAAATCAATTCGTTTAAAAATTTAATCCATCCCAATATTGGGTCACGACCAATATTAATATTATAATACCTGGACTGCTCAAATTCTCTTTTAATTAGTTTAGCATTAAAAATTTTTTTATCTACTTTTAAAATTTGTAAATTTTTCAATTTAATTGCATCGTATTCGCTATCCACTTACCGTTTCGAATTTAAAATTTTGTTACTGGAAGATTGTTATTTACAATTTGACAAATTTTTAAATTCAATGTATCGTTCTTATTTGGTGTATTTGCATTTAGAATTTTATTATCAGAAGATTAGAAATTTACAACAGTGTTAAAAGTTAATCGTTGTAAATTCGATAATGTTAATAAGAAATTATAAAGTATACAAGTTTTCAAATTTTTTTCTATTTTTCCAACAAGGGAAAAAATATACGATTTCGATATGAATAATATTTTTGAAATTTATATCGTAGATATTGTATTTTCGATTTTTGCACTAAATATTTGTTCAAAATTTTCCTCTTTTGTACGATGATAAATCTTTAAAAAAATCACGTTGCAAAATTTAAAATATAAATATGCAAATATGACAAATACGGGTGAATTTAAAAACTTGTCAAGAATAGATAACAAATTTTTAATAATTTCTTGTTAATAAAAATCTAAATTTTAAATTTAAATCAATAGTAGATAACGATACGGTTGAATTTAAATTTTTGAAAATTAAATAAAAAAAAATACTTTAATATATACCTATCTATCGGTATTAAATATTGAATTGTGAATATTAAATTTTTAACGAATCACGAAAGGATAGATCATCTTTCGAAAATTTTACATTACAAACATTTGAGTTACAAATTAAAAAAAATTAAGAAATTCTTGTTTTAAAACGAAAAATAATCGAAACAGAATTTTATTTATATTTTAACGAAAATACACTTGATATATTGTCGACAAATTTTTGAAAAATTTCATATTGCAAACATTTAAATCACAGCGAAATTGAGAAACATTTCTTCAAAAATTATTTTTGATAAAAAATAGATTCACAATCGATATTCTTCAAATACGTCTTCGAATCTTTCGAAAATTTTATATTACAAACACATGGCACAAACAAAATTAAAGAAATACTCTTCAAAAATTATTTTTGATAAAAGAATAGATTCATAACCAAATTAAACACCCGGTATATCCTCCAGACATCTCTTAATCTCTTTCGAAAATTTTACATTAACATTTGATTGACAATAATCAAGAAACACTCAAACGTTCAAAGAGAAAAGTAAAGACAAAATCTTATTCATTTGGACAAAAAGGATGGATCAAACGAGCCACCCGGTATATTATCGAGAAATCTTTCATCTTCTCCCTACCGTATTCGCGTAATATCAACAAAGTTCGTTTAATCTGGTTCAAATTAAAATAATTTCCATCCTCGAACCCTCGGCGCGAGGGCAATAAAGAGGTCTGTACACGTCGGTTAATTAGCGAGCCACCGTTGCATCGCCTGCCCACGATCCGAAAACATTCATTTTCCGAGATAATGCGCCCACCCAGTAACTTGTTACTAATCGTCTATACGTGCACGACCAGTTTATTATAATTAGGATTACAGTTAGCTGCGGCTTCTAGGCCGCGATTCCCGCGATCATCGAAAATATTTATACCGACATTCTTGTCGGGAATTAATCTGTTGAGAGATTTATGGAATTGATTTATGCGAATACTAAGCGCATTATAATGTCGCCCGCTCGGGGTGGATAATTCCGGGGTTGGTGCTCGGCCAGTAATTTTCTACGCTCAAATAATTTCGCGAGCCCGAATTCGAAATTTTGGAATTGTGTAATTCTTTTTTGGAGGAGAATGGAAGGGGGAGAATTAATTTCGAAACAATTAATTTTGATTTACAATATTCTCTTTTCTTCTATCTTTTTTAATAAGGTACAATTTATTCCAATTACATTTTCTGTATATGGGACACTCTGTATGAGACAAAGAAAATTAAAAAGAATTTTTTATCCCATCTTTTGTGTTTTGAATACAATAACTCTTTGGTTAAATTGCAATCTCTTTTTGTATTTAGATTAATACTCTATATCTTTTCTATTTTGATTGTTAATTGGAATATGTTAGTTCGATATTTTTTTCATTTAAACAATTTTCGTAAAAATAAGAAAATGTTCATTCTTTCTAAAATAATTTGTTTAATTTAAATACGATAACCTTGATATTCCTATAGAATATTCTTCAACAATAAAAAAAAGATATTCAAAATTAATTTAAAAAAGAAAATCTAAAAAACGTTATTATATAATTTACTATAAAAATTACTAAATAATTAGCATATAATTGCTATTTTTATGAAAAAAAAATAGATTTTTAAAACTGCATAATTCCAAGTCTTTTGATTTTGTAAAATCAACCTAATATCCAAAAACATTATTCAATTTCTATCTAAACTAATTCAATCTAACTTTAAAACCTTGAAAACATATAATTGTAAAAATTAGAAAAAAATAATTTTCATAAAGATCTTCGTTTTACAATGTCCACCATTTTGATATGTAAAATCTGATGTTCACCTTATCAATCCATATCCGAAAAACGTTTTTCCTTCCCTTCCATCGTTCATTTCGTTGAATAGCACGCTTTGTGCCACGATCGTGCGAGTATCGAATTCGATCGCGCTCGTTTTCGATTTAATCGGGCTTCATCGTGATACGCGTTCGAGTGGAAACGGAGATGGAACATTGGACAAGCGGCCTGCGGCGATCGGCAACCGGAAATGACGTACGAAGTCTCCCGCTGCTACGATTCGATCAACTTCCACTTTTTCCCTCATTTCTCGTCTCCTCTCAAATTGTTGAACACGTCCATTCTCTAACTCTTCGTAATTTTAATGCGATTTTTTTTTCTTTTTTTTTTTTAAAGACTTTATTATTACGTATTTTGGAAAGAATATTAATATTGATAAAATGTATTTTTAAAAAATGTAATTTTTGACGCGTTATATTTGTTATTTTACATATCTTAAAAGGATGATTGTTTAAAAAATAAAATCGTATTTAGGAATTAAATATTTGAAGTTTTCAAGAAATTATTTTTGATACGTGCAAAGAGGAAAAATAATGATTTTGAAAAATTTGATAAGGAAATATGGATCTTTTCGATCTCGATGAAATTTGACTAGATAGAATTTATCTGTTATAAATTGTTCAAAATTATTGCCAAATAAATTCTTGGTTTTTAGTTGACAGTAAAGGTTAGTCTCTACAATGAAAAGTTATACAAAGTATTTTAATTAAATTTTCTATTAATTATAGATCGTAATAAAATTAGATTAGGTCTAATAAGAATAAACTTTTAATAAAGTATTTCTATTATCTTCTTCAAAACTGTCAAATCTCACTGTTTATGTACATCATGAAAAAGATAATTAAAAGATTCATCGAGAAGATAGCTCGATGGATTTTAATTCAGAAATTAAAACTTTACGATTGCGATTATCGGTTAAAAAGGGAATATAATTTAGAATTTCCCCTTGAAAAATTCATCTTCGAATTACCTCGTTACACTTCAGAATTTTTCCTAACAAAATTGCTCGCAAACTTTTTCAACCAATTCCTCGCGCTTTTGAAATGAAAACATCGCTTTCCCTCGTAACTTCTTAAAGATGAATCATAGTTCTCTTCCAAGGAAAGTCAGAGTCTGAAGAAATCGTCGAGAGAGAGAGAGAAAGAGAGAAAAAAAGAGAACGAAAGAACGATTGCTCTTTCGTCCTTGTACTCGATCGGTCAAATCAAGTGTGACGTGATCGACGTGGCTGACCAATTCCGTGTTAGAAAGGAATTGGAAGTAAATTAAAGGAAAACAATTGTCGTGACAGATTCCTTTCTACCTCCATTCGATGCTGTTTCAATCTCGAAAACCTATATAGTGAAATCGGTCTCCCTTCGACCTAATAAACGTCAATAGAGCGTATAGAACAAGCAATACCAATGTCCGAATGTATGTGTACCTTCAACGTGTCGAATCCTGATTGATCTGACTTATTACACGGGAAAAAATCGATATTTCCAGGTATATTAAGCGATGACAAACGAGCTCAGTGTTTCGCCGTGAATATTCAAGATACTTTTTTTCTTTTTTCTTTTTTTTTTTTAAATTTATCATAAAGTAATTGTACACGTATCGTGAACAAGTTTTTTCATTAACGTTTCGTGGAGCAAGACAGTGCTGTGGCTCGTTTAATGCAAATTTTCATAATAACTTTCGTACGTCAACTTTTTATTTGTTTCAACTCTTCGAAAATATCCCATTAAAATTAACATATCTCTATAACCATAATTCCGATCATCTCCTTTTCTTTGCACGATAAAAATTAAAATATACAATCGAAATACAAATATTGCATCTTTTATGTATTAACACGCATAATTGTGTGGCATATTTATCAACTCACAAATAATTTAAGCGATATATTAACTTTCTTAATCTCGTCTTCGTTCAATATTTTTATGAATGAAAAAACTCTCTCGATTTTAACCAGCTTCCGCTCGTTACATTCGACTTCGATATAATCGACTCTCCAAACGAATATATATCATTAACACCCTATATATACACGTATAAGTTGGGGGACATAAATTAAGGATGTACGTATGCGGAATATTCCCCGGTGAAACTTCGTTAGAGGAGGGAATGTTCTCGCAAATGAGAAGGTACAACTGCGAAATTTAGCACGTTTTGACAGTCCACACACAGGGCGTTTAATTAATTATACGATCGCTGTTACACGATGCCTCCTCGCGTCTTGCGCTTGCATTATTCGCGTGATTTCGCTCCAGTCGAAATTTCTCCACGCGTAAGATCGCATTTCCAAGCTGTGTGTTTCTTGCTCCAGTTCTTCTCAAACTTGCCCCCTCTCTCTCTCTCTCTCTCCCCACTTACGTTTACCTGGAAAGGAGTAGTAAACTCCTCGGGCTTGTTTCATTTACGTATACACGACGTAAATCGTCAGGCTGATCGTTTTCGGTAAACGTATAAGTTCAAAGGAGGAGGGGGAAGGATTGGAAGGGGAGTGGAAGTTTCCGTATGAAACTTGGGGAATCGAGAAGGACGATCCTGAGAATCGATAGGTCTCGCGTGTTCTACTGAAAGTATAGTACTATGAAGAGACAGTAAGAAGAGGTTACTTGGACACGAAAGTGATAAAAATTTTTTGGAATTGTGAAGAATGAAAATTAAATCTGTTACTTTTGTTATTCTATATTCTTTTCTATTTAATCTTTCATTGATCCACTAGAGTGAGCAACGAATCTTTTATATTTTTTATTTAGCGTTATTGTTACTATTGATTATCGACTATCGGTAAAAATGTTACGCAGCCTTTTCTAAGTTATTGGACACGTTGGAATATTAATTTATTTTCTGATTTCTAAGCAATTGTGTGAAATATATTTTTCGATGTAAAATATACATTATTTTTTTTTAAATTTTAATCCAAAATAATCTTCGTATATTCTATCATGAAGAATACTATAAATTATAAGGAAAAATAAACTTAGATTTAACATCGATAAACGAACAGAATAATAAAATATTTCCAAGCATGAAACGCTTTTCATTTTTTTTCAGAAAAAGTCTCTTCTTATTTCTAAAAAAATTACAACGAAAAAGTTACACGTATTTGCGCGTCCATTATATAATTTACACAATAACACTCCGCGCAGCTTGTATTCTAAATTTTCAACATTCCGAAGGGCGATCGATAAAACTCTGACGAGGAAAGAAATCTGATATACGCGTGATCTCGCACGCGCGTTACACGAGCGACAAAGGAGAAACACGCGGCGTGTTAGGGCTTGCTTGTTAGCGCGCGTGCACTCGAGTGACTTTCAAAGTCACCACGGCCCCTTGTACCCGGAATAAATAGATAGACGAGCATTAACAATACAGGAACGATCGGGGAAAAGAGCGTGACGATAGACACGTAGCTTGGAGAGGGTCGAATGCATCGCCTCGGGCGGTGGTGAAACTTTTTGAAGTTTCCGATACGCGAGCAAGGAACAAAGGACAGGAAAGAATAAACTCATGGCGCGTACGGTGAGTCTGCTTTCTCTCTCTCTCCCTCTCTTTCTCTCTCGTGGCAGTACAATATCAAATTGACAGAAAGATGAAAATTCATTTTCTACGCTCTCACCGAGACCGGCTGTGTAACGGAATTAAAGCGGACAGACGGATGGCTCGTTAAGGATGGCGAATAATAAAAGTATAATCAGACGTTCGTTGCTGGAAAGAAGGAGGAGAAAGATAATAACGGGGACAATAATAAGCTTTTGGAAAGTGGAATCAACCGGTTTTGATTACAAAAGTTAGGTTATGTTTATGGTTATGAACGTAATTTATTGAGAATATGAAAATGTTATGTAATTATATGATATACGCCTACTTATTTTCGTGACATCACATTAATTACAATCATTTGTATGTAAAGTAGATACAGATGGGTAATTTTAATATTAATTTTAAAATATAACTTTGTGGTTAATGATTATACTCACTAAAGTTGTGCACTAAAATAATGTTATTAAAAATTTAATTTCTATATGGTACCATTAAAGTTTGGAATTAGTATTTTGAACATAAAATAATAACGTAGAGAATAAAACAATATATATTGGAATTTTAAAATATAACTCTGTGGTTAATGATTATATATTAAATTAGATAAATGCAAAGAATTGGGATTTGAAGTTGTGCATTATAAAGTAATGTTATTAAAAATTTAATTGGTATCATTAGAATTTGGAATTTGTATTTTGTTGAATATAAAACAATAGAATAGAGAATGAAACAACATACATTGGAATTTTAAAATATAATTCTGTGGTTAATAATTATATACTAAATTAGATAAGTGCAAAGAATTGGGACTTGAAGTTGTATACTAAAATAATATCATTAAAAATTTAATTTCTATATGGTACCATTAGAATTTGAAATTTGTATTTTGTTCAATATAGAACAATAGAGTAATAAAACAATATACATTGGAATTTTAAAATATAATTTTGTTGATTAATGATTATATATTAAATTAGATAAATGCAAAGAATTGAAACTTGAAGTTGTGCACTTGTAAAATAATGTTATTAAAAATTTAATTTCTATATAGTAGCATTAGAGTTTGGAATTTTGTATTTTGTTGAACATGGAACAATAGGATAGAGAATAGAACAACATACATTAGAGTTTTAAAATACAATTCTATGATTAATAATATAATTGATTCGATACAGTAAATTAGATAAGTGCAAAAAATTAGGACTTGAAATTATAAAATAATGTTATTGAAAGTTAATCTCTATATAATTTCATCAAAGTTTAAAATTTGTATTTTGTTGAACATAGAACAATAGGATTGGGAATAAAACAATAAATATTAGAAAAAAACTTGACATTTATAGTATAGAAATTTAGTATTAATATTAATATAGGTCGATAAGAGCTCAGAGCTTCTATCTGTATTTCGTTGAGCATGAAAAAGAATAGCAAATGAAAGAGCTCTACTCTGCTATTTCCATATTGTTCTCGTATTGTTTCGTGTATTCTTTGTCATAAAAAAGGGTAATAAAAATGGAATCGTAATTTAAAATATTTCTAGAACTTAAATAAAAACGAAATATAGGTAGGATTAAAATAACTATAATCTAAACCATTGGACAAATACCCTAAATTTATTTAGATTTCAATCTTGACATTGAATTGAATTTTCCACGCTTACTTTATTAATTACCCCATCGCTTCGTCCATTTATCCTATAATTATCCCAATAAACGTGCACGAAAATAACGTTTGATCAAAAGCATCGACTCTAGAGCAACTCGAATCACAGACAGTCACTTCACGAACCGATGAATCTCTGGAGGAGGAGGGGCGGGGAGATCGACGAAGTGATTCGAACTTGTCGGCGGTCGAAGTAACCCCAGGAAACGTTTCGCTTCGAAGAATACTCCCGCAGAGAGGAAGCCGCGGGCGTTGAAACGGGACGAGGCATTGCACGAAATTTGCAAGCAAATTGCCAATTCTCAGGTGGTGAGGAGATAGGAGAGCGGAGAAGGCCAGGTAGCCCAGCTGCGGCCGGATACCCAGGGGCCATCTTGCGACGGTCCACAAGCTGAAATTCGTTTCGCGAATTGGCCGACAGCCGTCCACCAGGGGACGCGCGCGCGCGCGCTCAACCTAGCCCCACGAAAATTTTCCAACCTCG
>NW_006263491.1:419521-423990 GCF_000469605.1 Apis dorsata
TCCGCTCTGGCTACTTTGAATTTCACTCCCCTTACTTGGACGAGCTCGTTTCGGCGTAATTAAATTTTCTTCGACGACCCTTCTTCCCAGATTTTGATGGATTATACGGTGTTTTGCGGAAAGATCGATGATTTATCTTCTGTAAAATTATTTTCTTTCTTTTTCTTTTTCTTTTTTTTTTTTAACGAAGAGTATTACTTTGCAATTATACGTTACTTTATTACTTTTATAGAATTATTGTATAAGATATATTAGGAAAGTAATAATAGAAATAGGAATAATTGGAATGTAAGTTTTAAGTCTATTACTCAAAAGTGCCAACGTGATTTCAACAATGCAAGTTCGCATTTATCGGAAGAGAATAAAAATAAAAAAATTCTTCTAAGGAACTGTTTACATCGTGTGCACTTAATGTTCATGTCGCTGTGATGTAAATAACTCTTCGACGCGTTGTATAATATAAAAAAAAATATTAGTGGATAATAACAAGTATTAACATTAACAAGTACTAATATTAACGATATATTTTTATAAAAAGAAAGAAAACTAGATCACTATAACTATCTGAAAAACCTGTTCACTTTATCGTATAAAAATAGCTGCACTACAACACAATTTTTCATCGTTGTAGAATCAAAATCGAGAAAGAAAAACTTCTTTATATATGTAATGTAGAAAAAGGATTCTTCGAAAAGGAAAGAACACAATCACGATTTCAGAAAGAAACACCATAACGATTCGTCGATATCGATTATTAATTTCCACGCGTTACCCGTCCAGGGGATAAAGGCAGCTTTAAATTAACTAATGCTTAAGCTCTTTAGAGTCAGGCCAGGGAAGATCTTTGTATTTTCTCGAAGGGTTCTCCATTAACACGGAGCGAAATCATCGCCTCTGCAGTCGTACTCTTGTCCTTTTTAAAGGGCTTTAAATGTCTCTGAAGCCTGGGCAAGAGATAAAAGCCCGCTAAGCTTCACGAACAATCTCGGGGAATTTACAAAGGACAAAAGGATTCGTTGAACTGTTAACGCTGTAAGTTTCGATATTGTTTCCCCTCCTCCTACGGGCAGAGAGAAAGAAAGATTCTCTCTTTTTTTTTTTTTTTTTTTCAACGTAAAGAAACGTGTTTACGATGAACCTACTATGGGGGGAGGGATGATTCTTTAAATTTGTATTCGAGAAGGAAGGGGGAGGGAGGGTTAGGAACAGCGAAAATGTTTACGCTTCGAAAAAGTTATCGAAGTTATATTATTTTTTTTATCGTGAGACGAAAGTTTTGTGAAGAAATTGAAATTTAGCACAGTTTACGGTAAAACAAAAAAAAAAAAAAAAAAAAATGAAAAGAAGGAAAATTTAACGGATTTCTTATTTTTCTGAATATCAAATTCAATCAATTTATGTAAGTACGTATATCCAACGAACGTGTATATAAAAAGTATTGATATATAAACAATTATAGAGCTCGAAAGAAATATAAAAATTGGTATGGAAAAATATTGATTATTTATTATAAGTTTTTTATCAGACAAAGTGAGATGAATATGAATATATTAATATCCTGTACATAACCTATAAAAAATTGAAAAATTATTATTTAAAATTATTATTATTATTATTTAAAATTATTATTTATTAAAAAATAGTGTATATTTACAGACAATACATACTTTTCCAACAAAATATATAAAAATATATCTATTTATTTAAGGAAACTTCTTAGCTCATTCACATTTTCTATACTTTTTACATAAATCTGACGCTTTAACATCGACTCTCGAATCAAAAATTCAGAGAAAGAAAAAAGAAGAGACGATATAACATATACATTGCGCTAAATTGATTCATGCACTAACAAACTACCACCATCTCTATCCACTCAACTCATCGTTAATAATTTCCAAATGCTAATCTTCTCCTCTAGGAAGGGTTACGCTTACGCGGAGAACTTAACCAACCAGTCGAATTCGTACTAACGTTCCCTGAAACGCTCTGTACATAGAGCAGTTCCCCTCTAATCCGCAAACAGACATTATATCTACGTAACGTCGTAATTATCCGTGTAATAGGTTATCTTCGTAAAAATGAGTTCTCGTGGTGCGCTGGTGAAATCTCTCTCTCTCTCTCGCTCTTTCTCAATTTGACAAGATTTTATTGGATCTCGCGGTAGAGAGAAAGAAAGCGAGAGCGAGACAAATAGAAGGAAATTCCGTTAATTAAACGCAGAGGGGTACTCGGTTACTTCCATTATTTGCATACGCAAAGCTTTTCACGTGCGAAAATAAGACTGTTGGGAGACGCAGGTCGCGTAAAACTCGCAAAGCGAATCTCCTGTTCCAGAAGGAAACGGAAAATCTTTCTGCAGGTTTGTTGACAGAGGTGCCCTCTACAGAATGATTCTAGAAATCGCGACATAATCTCGAAAACATTTGCGATATTATTTGTGATATTTGCAATATTTATGTTTCTTTTATTAAATATAAAAGTAAGTAGGTTTTTCTGTGTATTCAAAATGTATATTGTTTCTTCTATTTAAACAGAAACTTTGTGAAATTTTCGAATAAAGAATGAGAATAAGAAAGGAAAAGTTATCAGTTAAAGTGTGCAATATATTTATGCGTTTCTCATGCAGTTAAGCGAGGTTAGGTTTCGCCAAATATGTTGGTAGATGTTCATTATTCGTTAAAAAGAAGCAAAAGTGTATTTAAATTTATTTTTCCACTTTGTAATCTAAATATAAATCTCTTAAAACATACATTTAACAACGCCATCTTTCAATAAATCTTTCAAGGATTATTTTCAAAATTGAAAACAAAATAAATTAAATTAAAATTAATCAGTTTCTAATTTAAAAAAAAATTCGATTCAACTTAGACGATTTACCACCATTACCAAAAGTACAGAGAAGCAGAGTACAGTAACGGATACATCCCCATCCCCTCTCGTTCGTTTAACCGATAACCTGCTCGTGGGGGGATGGTTGCAGATAGGTGTCGTGAAAACAAGCGGGTGGCGTGTGTTAAACGGAGGGGTGGCAAAACTGGGGGGATGTTTTTAGCGAGGGCAGTATATTCACTCGCTTATGTAATCAATATACGAGGGTGAGAGGGGCAAGAAGGAAAAACGAGGGGAGAAAATCGACGCGGAAACGCGGCTGATATTACCGTCGAAGTAGAAGATAATAATAATAATAAAAAAGAAAAGAAAAGAAAGAAAAGCCTGGCTCGAGGAACGCACCCCTTTCAACCCTTCTCTTGGTTCCAAACCAGTTCCATCCTCGCCCCCTTCGTCTCCCTCGAAGAAGAATGGAAGGAGGAGGTGGAGATCTTTACGCGGATCTGAGAGAATGAATGTCTAATTAGTGTCGTAATTAAATGGTGCGACGAGGGGTGTAAGGGGTGTGCATTTAACTAAATACACAACCCCTCCTATAAATTCGAGCGAATTTATAAAGATGCATAAGTAGAGGGAAGAGTGAATGGAAGGACACAGATTTTCATTAAGATGAGACTTTCTCTCTCTCTCTCTTTCTCTCTCTGTCTATCTGTCTCTGTCTCTCTCTATATCGAAGACTGAAAGTTTTGAAAAGTTTTCAGTTTTCTCGATATCATGGCTTCTACTATTACTTTTTGTCGTTGATTCGAGATCAACATTGCAAATGAGAGGTATGCTGGGAAATGAGAAATTTTTTATTATGCTAGTATTGCAGTGGGACACTGCATTATTAATTATTGTGGAATGAAGAATAGTGAATATAATGAATATAATTTGAATATAATGAATATATAATGAATATAATGAAATAATGAAAGAAATAATAACATTATAAAAGGTATTGAAATTAATATATATTTGATCTTCCTTAAATATCAATAACTATAATTTTTAAGAAAAGATCTAATGCTAGTTCAGAGTTTTGTTATAAGTAAGAAATTAGAAAACAGATTTTTTTTTTTACAGAAAATCTATCTTTTCTCTAATTGATTGAATTTTTTATTAATTTTTATATTATATTTATGAATAATTGTTGGATGCAATCTTCTTAGGATTTAATTAAACTTGAGATGTATATTCATTCCTTTTGTCAATTTTATTAATAGTATACGATATACTATAAAAAAATTTTAATTCCAAATTGTGATTGAAAATAAATTGAGCCTAACTTTAAAAATGGAATACTTTATTTCAATAGATCTTCTACGGGTAACATCAGAAAAATTAAAACAATTGATGATTCCACAACTCTCGAGAAAGACTGCATCATTAAATTTTAAATTCTCAACTATTCCAAACTTTTGATATTGTACGTTCACCCGCCATTTATATCTCAATTTCTCTCAATGTCAGGGATGATCTCATCCGACCAACCAGATAACGATTCGCGATACATCGATCCATTATGAACGGACACATGTCAAACGACGAAGAGAAGAGGGGCTCGGATCAGAAATAAAAAAAAAAAAAAAAAAAAA
>NW_006263491.1:424269-431337 GCF_000469605.1 Apis dorsata
AAAAAGAGGTATAAAGATATATGTATATAAAAGAAGGTATGAAAAAAAAAATAAAAAAAAAATGTACAAAGCGTGGAAAAGGTGAAAGGGAGGAAAGGGAAGTGGAAAACTCCGTTGCGTTCCACACAGTATGCGAGCGAAATGGAGTGCAAAAACCGAAACTGCAAGATGTGCAACTGGAAGCTCGGTTGGACGAACGCAGGGATTGCCAGCGACGTCAGCAGAAGGCTCTTCCACTACCCCTTACCCCGTCCATCTTTTCTTCGTGGATTTCTTCCAACTCTTCGAAACGGCTTACGGTTCCCCCCCCCTCTCTCTTCTTTTCGATCCTTTCAACGATCGTGGAAGAGGATTTTACAAGGAAATCATCGGCTTGGTATACAAATGATACGATTGCCGATGCAATTATAGAGACGTTATTATTTCTTATTATTTGGAAATAAGCGTGTCTCGGATTTCCCTTCGATTCTTTGACATTGGGGATTATTCGTGTGTTTTAATTTTTTTTTTTCTTTTAGTTTTTTGAATATACATGAAAGTATATATAGAATATTTAGAATTTGATAATTTCTAAGATCTTTGAAAGATGTTTCATGATTGTTTTCCATAATTTACATCACATTGTATATTACATATTTTAAATTAAAACTCTAGAGAAAAAAAGACTTTCGATTCTGATATCTATACTTTTTAAATCTTAATTATTTAATTTTTCAAAAATAATACCACCAAATTTCTCTGTAAGGAATCTATTTATTACGCCTAATTAAACGATATAGAATCAAAATATAATCAAAAATATTTTTCACAACAAACCTCCCCCCTTTACTTTTTCTTTAATAAAATATTTTCATATTTTCAAGCAGAGCGAGTTGCGAATCGTTGGAATACCTCTGATATCATTGTTCTGGGTGGCAGACCGCGACGGAGAGAAGAAAATAATGTAGCAAATTTATCGGGGAATTTCATTAATGGCCGCGTTTAGTTTAATAGACCGTGACCGGAAGGAGCTTGTTTCACTGCACATGCAAAATTTTATTAGCAGGTCAACTCAAAATATATATATATATATATGTATATATATATGTATATATGTTTATATATATATAAATATATAATATACACACACGCTTATCCGCCACCGGCTATTCGTTGGAAAATAGGTAATTTGCATGCTTGTGATACGTAATTGCCATCTAACGTTCAAATTAAGGTAGCCGGGCTGGACGAATAGTTAGACACAATTATAACTTTTCGCAGGGGGAGTATCGTGGCCACGCATCCCCAACCAAACCACGGAAACCGCATTTATATCCGTTCCACGCGAATTTAATGTTCCGTCGTTTCTCTGCCTGCGGTGAAATCAGACGTGACCTGCTCAGACACGAACAAAAACCTGTTCGTGAACGTGCTTGAATCTTTCGAAACTCGTGGAATTTTCTCTCTTTCTTTTTTCTTTTTCCTTTCAATTTTCTTGTGCAATATCGAGTCGGTAACGAATAATTTCATTTTGGAAGTTTTCTTTTTGTTAAAATTTTTGTTAAAATTAAAAAATTCATAAAGAGAGATTTTTAATTTGTTGCCCAGGATTTTTCCAAATTTCTTGTCAAAAATCAATCAAGTAATAAAATAATTTTTATAATTTATAATTTTTATAGGTTATGTTAAATATCTTTAAAGATATTGCAATATTTATTTTCGTTGCAACTCGATACAAATAATATTTCCATACAACACAAAAATTCGTTAACGATATATCGATAAGATTATCTAACTTTGTGTCTTATTCGAAGAAAGGACAATATCGCAATACCATCGAAATTGCATCATCATCCTTCCTCGGTCGATTGATTTCGAACGAAGTAGCTACGGTCGATCGGTCGGTTTCAAGAATCGTCTCTGCTCTTCGATTATATTTTATCAAATATCGGCCAGCTGAACGTCGCCTAGTTGCGTAACCCGTGCATGGATAATAATCGGGGGATGCAACAATTGGGGGAGGGAGAGAGGGTGGGCCGGACACGTCAACGGATATCAAAACGAGCGAACGATTCGCAGAAACGATCGGCCGATGGAAATTCAATTTTCCGACTAGCTGGAGTCGTCGATATGTAGATACGTATTTTCGGACAGGTCCGCGAACAGGTTCGACGTTTAACAACCGTCCGATGAGCGGTGAAATTTCACGGACACTTTGTTCCGCTGTGCGTACGTGTGCGTGTTTTTTTTTTCTTTTTTTTTTTTTTGCTCATTGCTGGATGAAACAAATTGTGGCAATGATGCTAAAATTAATTTTCCATGAATATACTACGTTATATACCATATTATGTGCAATTATGTATGCACGCGGTGTGGTATAGCGTATTATACAGGGTGTTCCAATAGTGATGGAATAATTTCGAGCAACATTTTTCTTTGCAAAAATTTTTCCAATCAAGCGTTACGACGAATACGAATAATATTATATTTATAATATTTTTTGGACACCCTATATATTTGGAGAATTAAGTATATTTTAAGTAATTTTATTTATTATTGCAATTTACTGGTAAAGTTGTAATCCATATTTATGTAAGTAATATGATTTAAAATCCAAATTTATTCGCGTTTTGAATAAATTATTCAACAAGATCTTGGTAAAAAATAATAATATCAGAAAGAGTAACTTTATAAATAACTTTGCTTGTTCCAGCAAATAGACGCAATACACGCAAAGGATATCACGAACGATCGAATAATTCAACTACAGTAACAATTAAAAAAATTATTCCGGTATATATATTTTCTCAAATGCAAAAAAAGAAAAAAAATAAAAATAAAGTGTTAAATAAATATTCAAATTCTGTTATCTCTAGAAAAATTTCATACGAAGGTTAAATAAAACAGAGGACGGCTGGCGAAATAAAATTGCCAAGGAAGTTCTCTCCGCGTTATGCAACATTGTTCTCGGTATACGAATCGTACGTTCCATTCAGCGCGATGGCCATGCAAGACACGTGTTTGTACATCATTCCCCTCTTATTTCTATTTATACCGACAACTATACGACAAACAACAATCCCCTCCTACTACTTTGTGCACCCGGTTGCCCCCATTCTTTTCATCGTCTTGGCCGCCCTCTTCCCCTCCCCTCCCTCCTACGAAACATTCTTTGGAAGCGAGAGCACAACGGAGACGCGCCTTCGCTCTCATTCGCCGCTCTCTTCCCATTTTTCAATACGAAAAATAAAAGGGATTGGAATTAATGCGACCGTTCCCGGCATGACAAACTGTTTGTATTTGCCAATTATTTCTCATTCCGCTTGTACGCCGTTTGTGCTTTATTTCGACTTGTTTTTCGTTCGAATTAAATTCGTATCTATGCATGCTATATGTTATAATAATGGATTTCTCTTCTGAGTTTGATAAAAGATTGGGGCTTGTTATATTTATGACATTGTTTTAACGCAAGGTATAATATTAAATTGTTGCAATTATGATGGAGAATAATCAGTATAGATCATCAAGGTGGTATTATGCATTATTAAAATGGCTTAATTTGCAGTGAATTTCTACGCGACAAGAGCATCCCCTCCATTACCAAAAGTGACGTCACATTATCCCCACTACCAGTATTAGATTAATGCAGGGGCACGTCACGTGACCAAGTTTCCACCAAAGCCAAACGTCGTATCGCATCACGTGACGTGTTTAATGCAATGTATCCCATTGGTGGGGATAATGTGACGTCACTTTTAACGGTAGAGGGGATAGTGTGTATTATACGCATCTGGAAATCGTAAATTCACAAATTTTCTTAAATATCTTATGAACTCTTAAACGATAAAATTTGAAATGTGATTTTTTTTTTTTTTTGTTTTTCAAGTTTTTTTCCATGGAATGCAGATTTAGAATGATTAGAGTGATATTATCAGAGTCATCAAGCTAGATAATTATTTTTTTTTCACGGAATCATAATGACCGCTGTCCTACGATACGTTTCTTGTAATTTAACGTAATGCGAATTTAATCGCTGGGAACTTGGATTCTATGAAGGATCGCGACGACATCTTTTCACGAGACTGAACAAATTATTTCGTGCATTTGCTCGTCACCGTGTTACAATCTAGTCACGCGATTCGGCTTCCAATTATTTACCAGTGTAGTAAACACGCTAAAGTTAAATTTCCAGAAACATGTTTAACTATTATTGTTTACCATTTAATTAATCGATTTCCTATAAATAGATACGTGAACGTTTTATTCTCTACCTAATAAACAGGAAATAGATAGCTATAGGATGTCTTTTATTTTTTCGCTCAAAGCTTTTTTCTTTTTTTTTTTTTTTTTGAATAAATAATTTAACAAGCATAAATAAAATTATCCAATTCTCAGATTGGAACGAATTATTAATAATAGTGAAAATAACTAAAAAAAAGAAAAATAGAGAATAAATTTTTTTTCCATTTCCAAAAAGTAATTTTTGATTCGAAAATTCGTCGATTGGGTTAAATGAAAAAATTATATAACTTTTCAATCGTTTATATATATAATAACCTTCTATCGATAGTTTGTTCGCATTCAATCGGGAATTAGTTAAAAATTTTTCAAAATTTAATCGATGTAAAAACAAATCTTCGAACGAAAAAAAGTTATTCTTTTTTATCTTTTCCATTTATTTATTTATTTATTTGTACATCGCATCATCGATTACACATTGTATAATAATTTATATCCTTTTTTCTCTCCCTCTCCTCCACATTTTACTCCATTTTGAAATGTTACTCTCTGCCAAGAGATTATGGCAAACGGAAACGTTGTTCAATTTTTTCCTTTCTTTTTTCTTTTTTTTTTTTTTTTCTATCTTCCTTTTTCCCCACTTTTCTTCAATCCAAAACCGAAGTATCGGAAATTCCACCGTTATTGCATTTTTGATAGTGGCCTCTATGGAACTGTGCGTCTCCATAGCGATCCCGTTTGCTTTTTACGGTTTATTGGTTATTGTCGGCAACAATATTATTATCGCATCAAACAACCCGAATATGCATTCAACCGCCGATAATAAATGATTGTTATTAGCATTCGATTTGCCTGGGCCACCGCGTGTAATTAATATCATTATAATTAATATCATCATAATCATATCGAGCTCCGTTCGAGCTTTTCATCGGAAAAAAGCTTTCCATCCATTTTCTTCGTCCTCCCTTTTAAAAAAGAAAAAGAGAGAAGGAGAGTGAAAAAAGAGAAATCTTATTTGCGGAGTGCAATAGAAAGATCGCGAGACGATAAATCGGAAACAAATGGAAAGGGATGCGCTCCATGAACCACTGTGGACTACGTCACTGTGGACTAGATAGAAATTCAATTCTCGAAATCGACGACAATGCGTAAAAAAGTATGACGCGTTCATGGTGTCTCTGGGATATTCATCGAATTCGTTTCTCCGTAATTGATAATCTCGATTGTCACTTTTAGACGAGAGAATTGTTGTACATTTAAATTTTTATTCAATAATACCATTTCCAAGACTAATTGTTATCAAGAATTGAATGTATAATATTTTTTTCCCTAATTTATAATAATTGAAGTCTTGAATCTGAAATGCTTATTTTTAATTCTATTAATTCTATTGTCTGAATAGTTGGATAATTAAAATCAAGATTAAAAATTGTAAACTCACAGATTGTAAATTTTAATTGGATCAGTTAACGTTGAAATAAATAGAATAAATATCAAAAATTGAAACATTTTTTCCGCTATTACATTCTAATAAAATGAATAATATTGAGAGTAAGTAGTATATCTCGATAATATTGCGCCAATAAAACATTTCTTCTATATTCTAGATTATAATTCTGTATAAAGTGTTAAAAAGTTTGGCTGAGTTGTTTAAAGTTATGTATAAAGATTAATTGGGTCATACTTAATGATCGACATAAATAAAATAAATAACACTGTAATTATAATCATGAGAGTAAGTAACACAAATCAATGTTCAAAATCGATAACGAGTAGTATATATCAGCAATTAAGCCAACACTGAGAAATATACAATTGTATATAAAATATACAAACATTTGAATTTAGCATCGAGAAAGTAGTACGTGTCGACAATAACTATGCAAGTAGTAAACAAATTTAATAAACCCAATAAGTAGTGCAAGTCAATAATTGACTCCAATATTGAGATACAACTGGCATTGCTATCACGATGAATAAAATTAATTTACGTAATTAATCAACGTTAGAAGAAAATGCGTACACAATTTGATAATTCTACAATTTTTATGGAAATTTTACTATTTCGCGAATTAAAAAGTAATAGACTTTTGTATAATCTATTGTGCTTATAATCGGTTCTATATTCTATTCGCACAACTACTTAGTACATTTCGATGAATCGTGATTAAATTGTATATTTTTTCTCAAGTATAGTTTGTATTTTGTATAGTCTATTATACTTATAATCGGTTCTATAGTCTATTCGCACGGCTACTTAGTACATTTCGATAAATCATGATTAAATTCGTATTATATTTTTTCTCAAATATAGTTTGTATTTTGTATAGTCTATTATACTTATAATCGGTTCTATAGTCTATTCGCACGGCTACTTAGTACATTTCGATAAATCATGATTAAATTCGTATTATATTTTTTCTCAAATATAGTTTGTATTTTGTATAGTCTATTATACTTATAATCGGTTCTATAGTCTATTCGTACGACTACTTCATTTTGATAAATCGTGATTAAATTGTATATTTTTTCTCAAATATAGTTTGTATTTTGTATAGTTTATTATGCTTATAATCAGTTCTATACTCTATTCGGGTACTTAGTACATTTCGATAAATCGTGATTAAATTATATTGTATATTTTTTCTCAAATGTAGTTTGTATTTTGTATAGTCTATTATACTTATGATCGGTTATATAGTCTATTCGCACGCTATTTAGTACATTTCAATAAATCGTGATTAAATTGTATATTTTTTCTCAAATATAGTTTGTATTTTGTTAGTTTATTATGCTTATAATCGGTTCTATAGTCTATTCGCTACTTCATTTCAATAAATCGTGATTAAA
>NW_006263491.1:431660-432571 GCF_000469605.1 Apis dorsata
GTGATTAAATTCGTATTATATTTTTTCTCAAATATAGTTTGTATTTTATATAGTCTATTATACTTATAATCAGTTCTATAATCTATTCGCACAACTACTTAGTACATTTCGATAAATCATGATTAAATAATATTGTATATTTCTCAAATATAGTTTGTATTTTGTTTTTGTTTCAATTACATTCAAGTTACACGTAATTCATCGATAGAACAAATTCATGATCAAATTTCAATAACTATATATTTCCTTATTTATCACTCTTTAATCTTCTGTTTTACAAACTTCATTCAACTGAAATATAATCGCATCATCAAACAATTCTGCACTTACATTTCCCTATTTTTCATCTCCACTCCTAAAAATTTCACAATCAAATTTCACTTGACCCATGATGAGTAAGAGAACTGAAGAGTCGACATGACTCGGGGTCGTAAATGGCCCAACACGGCCAATCCAACGCGTCAAACATTCACCGGCCCGTGTTTCCCTATTCATCATCCCGTCTCCCCGGTTGAATGCAGGCGAGATTTGAGAGGGCGTTTCGAAAAGGGCAGAAGAAAAGGAAAGGTAAACGAGGATTGAAGTAGCGAAGAAATAATTTCCGCGTCAAAGGGTGCCTCCGCGTTTTCACGGTGGATCGATCACGGGGCCACCTTATAACATCGCCCCTCTTAAAGGCCTCCTTTCACAGGCGCGGAGTAAACGTTGCCAGGGTTAGGATTCGCGTCTTTGAACTTGACACGGGTCACCTGACTCTGCGGCTTCGGCCTCTCTTCTTCGAGATCCTTGCTCCTTCGCTTGTGTCCCCTCTCGCCTCAAAGGCTATCTCTTGCTGCCGCCTCTTCTCTCTCTCTTTCTCTTTCTTATTCGAAAGGATTCTACGTCTCTCTCTCTCTCTCTCTCTCTCTCTC
>NW_006263491.1:432763-442554 GCF_000469605.1 Apis dorsata
ACACGTTTCACAACCTCTACTATAACAGAGTAGAACTGCAGCCTCGTCGCGTTATTCCCTTACCCTCGCTCCTTTAATTTTCTGCCACGTCTTGTCGTTGTTTGAAACAGTTTATCAAGGTGTATTGGGGTTAATGATGAGAACTTTAATTTTTTTTTTTCTTTGTATATATATATGGTATATATATCATATAGCAATCGTGGAATTTGTGGAAATGTAAAGGGAGAAAATAAATATTAGATATCAATAAATTCGTTTAACATCTAATATTTATAATTTTAATTCAACAAAAAAAATTTTTTAAATTTAAAAATTTTTAGTTCACTTATTTTCGAGATTATTAAAATTGTTAAATAATTTTAATTAATCCTGATAAAAAAGATACAAATTTAAATTTTACTGTTTTTAAATATTTTTCATTCACATTATTTTAAACTATAAATTTTTAAAATTATTTCAATATTATTAATTTAACAAAAATTTATTTTAAGTTTTTAATTATTAATAAATTAGTCTATTTCAAATAAAAAATATTTATTTTTTTAATTAATAAAATTTTTAATTTATTTAATTTAATCTTTCCAATATAATAGAAATATTTTATTTAAATTAAAATTTTTATATTCTTAATCTAAAAACATTTTTCAATACTTTTACTGTATTACGATTTATTTCAACTTAAATGAAATTGATTTTTTATATTTTTATATTTCTAGAACTAATCTCAAAAAAGAAATCTTTTTTTTTTATAATCAACACAGGTTAATAATAGTTTGTAAAATAATTATTAATTTGTGAATTTTAATATAAAATTTATTATTACAAAGAAAAAGAATGCATGAAGCAATATTCTTTTATTAAATAAAAAAAAACTATTCAATTCCAATTAAAAAATAAATTTTCGATAATATCGTGTATCAAATGTAACAGTAGTATGAAATAACAAATATCAAATTATGTTGCTATATTTCTATAGCACGAATAATTTATAGAACGAATAATTTACAGGGTAATTTAAAAAGTTACGGTTATGAGATTCATTCCGTATATCGTTTCCTGAATTATTGAAAATATAAAAAAAAAAAAATAATGAAAGTTTCACATTCGTTACAACGTATTTCGATTTTTCCCAATATAACTTTTTTAAATGAAACTATCTATTTTTATTATTATTGCCAATTACATTTTTCAAGATAAATTTAACGACGCGTATGTAACGACATTTTCTATAAATATTGGATGGACAAATGGAAATCATCAAACAATTGAAATCAAACAACTGTCGTATGAAACATTTTTTCAGTATTTTCAGTAATTCGGGATATAATAAAGCTTATATATTGAATAAATCGAACAATATCGTGTATATTGAATATTTTTAGAAACTATAGCTTGAATATATGAATTGTCACAGTTTTATATGAAAAAAAAAGTAAAAAATAAATTTTCTATCACAATTTTAAAATTTCGTTTAATATAAGAGAATACTGAAAGTATACAAGTTACAAAAATATATAAATTGACAATAACATATTTCTTATGTGTAAAACGAGTGAATGATATTTCATAATTTTATAATGATTTCGACGCTTTTGTGAATAATCTGTTCGAAGGTACTATGACAGCAAACAAGCTATCGCGGTATTAATGGTTTTGACATTGTTTATAAACATAAACAGGAATAGCAAAGTAGGTCAATTGAACGAGACAGATGTGAGACATATTGTACACTCAAATTTCAAAATCAATTTCATCAAAAAATGAAGCCATATATGAGAGAAATTTATTTTACGCCATCATTTTCTTTTTCAATTCAAATAAATATTAATAAACAAAGAAACCAAATTCATGATGTATAATTGAAGATAACAAAATTCGCAACATTTGTATAATAAAATACGTAATTTTAATTTTTATATTGAGAAAAAATTATATACGAAAAAAGAACTTGGAGAATCAGAAATAATTTTTTTCAAAAGAAACTTACAAAAATTACTTAACAAAATGAAGGAAATAATTCGAAATCGTAAATCGAGGATTATAATTTATTAGATTTTCGACTGTATAATAAATTTACGTTTTCGATGATAAAATTCATTATATATCGTTTGAAAATCCATTTGAAAGTTTGAAAGCGACGACGTGTTATTCTCGGATCCAGGATTTGAATACAGGATATATCGATCGAGGTACACCGATTGGCTCCGATGAATTTCGCGGCATCGGTGGTCCGCATCGGTCATTACACCTAATGGTTTAATATTTGCGATACAAAATTACGTAGGCGGGTATATTTGACAGAATCGGGTCGAAATGTTGGGCCGACCAATAATAATCAAGCCGTCCAAGCTGGGTGTCGTTTAGCGCTGCACTCAGCTTTAATTACATCGGTTGTCATGCGTGTTTACCGCCGGAGATATGTGTATTTTATTCCCTATAATGCACACACCCGGGATCGAGCTGGCAGAAAATTGCCAGACTGCCTTTGATTTACGAAACGCCGACGATTGTTTTCCTGGCACGCGAATTTTATCGTCGCCATCCTCTGCCTCTGCTCTTATATTTTATCACCGCCTCCAAACATATCGTTACGAAGAAAGAAAACATCGAAGGTTGGTGAAGGGAATCGAGTACGAGGAAGAAGGACGATTATTTTAAAATTTTGAGACTCTGATTTGCTTTGTTGTACACATTTGATGAGAACAGATGGAATTAAGTAAATTTATATCTTTGTGTATTTTACATCGTAACGAACGATCGTTTCAATGAAATAAAATATTGATTTCTCGTGTGAAAAACGAGAGAGAGAAAATTTTTCCATTGAAATCTACCCAGAAAATAAAGGAAATTGTGTAATTGAAATTACTTTTTGTTTTATCCCGATATCGAAATCGAGCGTCGAGATATAAATGTGACCAATAATGCTCGTGACCTAGTGACCTATATTTATTTCTTGAAAATACTGTCTGCCACTTGTCTAAAATTTGGGATTGGTCAATGAACACGTGTAATACGACCGAGTAACAAGGACGAAGATAACGAACGGTTAAAAATTACTTTTTCTTTACACAATGATATCTCGAGAACCAGAAATCGAATTGAGATAAACAAAAAAGAGTTTTAAAGTAGAAACTTTCATGCTTCTTATGATCTTTTACTTGTTGATTAAAAATTACTATATTCGAAGTAATAACGATTTAAAATTTTCGTAATTTTAATAGAATTAAAATAGAGTTTCCAAGAGAGGTGTAAGCATGAGATCTGAATATACAAGAACGAAACTAATAAACGGTTAAAAATTACTTTTTCTTTACACAATGATATCTCAAGAACCAGAAATCGAATTGAGATAAACAAAAAAGAGTTTTAAACTATAAACTTCCGTGCTTCTTGTGATCTTTTATTTGTTGATTGAAAATCATTATCTTCGAAGTGATAGCGGTTTAAAATTTTCGTAATTTTAATAGAATTAAAATAGAGTTTCCAAGAGAGGTGTAAGCATGAGATCTGAATATACAAGAACGGTTAATAAATGGTTAAAAATTACTTTTTCTTTACACGACGATATCTCGAGAACTAGAAATCGAATTGAGATAAACGAAAAAGAGTTTTAAACTATAAACTTCCGTGTTTCTTGTGATCTTTTACTTGTTGATTGAAAATCATTATCTTCGAAGTGATAGCGATTTAAAATTTTCGTAATTTTAATAGAGTTTCTAAGATGTATTGCGATGAGAAATCTGAATATGTGACAAGGACAGAAATAGTAAAAATTATCGTTTCCTTTACAGAACGATATTTCGAAAACGGAAAATCGTAATGGGATAAATGAAAAAGCATTCTAATAATCTTTCATTAGTTAGAAAAACACTTTCTTAAGTTTTAATGATTTAAAATTTTCTTAATTTGACTTAAGTTTAAAATACAATAAATAGATATGTATAAATAATGTTATTAAAGTAAAATTTAACCCATCACTCAGCACAGTAGAAGCACATATTTGAAACTTCGATTTTGAGATCCATATTTTTTCTTTTTTAAAGTTATTATTTCATCGTTTTGTAAAAATAAAAAATAAATCAGAGAATTAATAACAATTATTCGAGGTTTTAATTACAATTATGATTTTCGATGAACAAGATGTATCGAAGTTTGTTAATTCAAATTTTGATTAATATCATTTCCAATAAAATTGTAAATCATTAATATTCGTATCAAGAATTTGGTAATTTCATCTGTAACAATCTAACGCAATAAATTTTGTTATATTGAAGTCAGGATTCGTGTTATTGAATCAACCTAATAAATTATTTTAACGCATGTTACAAAATTAATCTTTAAAGATTATATTAAACAATTTTTAACAACGTTCTCGATTAAATTATTATTCGTTATAAACTTTTCTATAAAGATAAAATAAACGTAACTTAGAAGAATATAATAGAAAATTGGAAAAAGTCTCGTCAGCAAAATTTTTTATCGAAAAAAGGAAAAATATTTCAAAATTGTGCTCGAATAATAAAAAATTACATATTATTATACAAGATTAAATTTGAAACGCTTTCGAAAAATAAATAACATTTTATTATACACGTAATTCTTAAAATTTTCTACGACTACAACAAGTAAAGAAGAATACACAAAGAATATCTCTCAAAAAAAAGATCTTTTCATATAAACGGTTACACTTAATTTCATATCTCTATCACCTTGTTATTTTCAACGCGTACTTTTTTTTTTCATCGTCACGTGATCTCAAACAGTCCCAGCAGACACGGAAAAAAAAAAAAAGAAAAAAAAGGAAAATAAATATTCTGGAAAAAAAGATTATTTTAATATTATATGCCGTTCTCCTACCTGCACCGAGAGAAATATTCTCCATTATCGTGTTGCGCAACAATCCATTAACTCGAAAAATAAGAGCGGATGACAAAGCTTTTCTTTTATCGAGGAAAGAGAAATTACCAGGCGTACCCTCGGTCTTCCCTCGGTAGTTGCTTACGAAAGAAAGGAAAGAGAAGAAGAAAAGGGAGGGGATAAAATGAAAAAAAGAGAAAAAGAAGGAAAAAATTGGAAGGAAGGGAAGAGAGAGAGAGAGAGAGAGAGAGGGAGAGAGAAAGAATAAAGAAGTTTGACGTGAAAGACCGAGGCTAAGCGAAAATATTGGTCGTACTCGTTCGAGCGAAATCAAAGAGGAGAAAATCAATCCCTGGAGTCCACGAAGTGGGAAGTTAATGCGAATTAAAATCCAATTCCGCCGACGAGCGAATCTATTTCCAAACGTTGCGTCTTCGTGACTGGAGGAAACAGGAAGTTCGTGTTACTGTGAGGGTCGAAGGGCAATGGGCACGTTTATAAAACGAGGAATTTACATCGTAGTAAGGGAGAATGTTTTTTCGTTACTTTTACTGATTAAACACGACGAAATAAGTGATTATAGATAAATCAAATTTCTAATCTAATTTGTATTCAATATATTATTTAATTTAAACTACTTGTCGATATTTAACTTGATACATATAAAAATTTGAATTCTTTTTTTTTTTCAGAATTTAGATGTGATTATTCTAATTGAAATAATTTTTCTTTTTTTTTTTCTGTGTATATTATAATTTAAAATTGTGAAATGTCATATGGAATTGCGAACATAACCTCAAAAAATAATGAAAGAGAAAATAAAATTTTTACATATCCATATATAATAAAGCGAATATAATTGCAAATAATTATTAAGGTTTAGAATTGAGCGTTTTGTATGTTTAATTATAGTAAATGTAGCAAACATTTGGATAAAATTTTTTATTTAAATTTTCATTCTTTTGAAAAAAAGAAATCAAAAGTTGAAATTTCAAAAAAATTTATTTAACATTTTATTTAAAAATTAATATTTTCACGCTTGATCTGAAAGATTAGTTGCAAATTGTCTTCACTGTACAATTTTAATATTTTTCTTTTATGTTTGTCGTCAAAGATGATTATATTTTGAGTTATATACATTTTTTAAAATAATGGAAAGACGATCGATGGAAATAGAATGTGATATATTGTGTGTATTCGACAAAATCTGAAAAACACTTTGCACGTCGGATAAAGATGTGTAAAAATATTTATGAGACAGGAAGTAAAATATTTTATAACCGGTGAATGCTCTTGTGTTTATTAGATATTTATATTCACCGAAAAACATTTTTCTTTCTTCTCTAGAAATCACATATTTTATGTTTTTTTTTTTTTATGAAAAGAAGACATAAAAAATAAACTTTTATTTCATTTGATAAAAAAAAAAATTATAAATATTCATTTTACAAAAAAATATAATTTCATAAAAATTTAAAAAACTCTTAATATTCTTTATTTTTAGTTTTGTTACAGAATCACACAGAAGTTAATTTTATAGTTTGGTGTTAAATTAAAAATTTAAAAAAAAAATGAAGTTGATCAATTTTGAATTAGAATAAGTATATTTTTGAATATTTGGTTATTCTTATGTTTATTATATTACTATCATAATATTTTTTTTTGTTTTAATGTTATATTATAAATTTGTTGATTTGTAAGAACAATATAAATTATTAAAACTTCTTTAAGAATTTTTATAAAATAGTTCTTAATATTATAATAATTCTATATATTATAAATTATTGATAATTATTGTAAAAAAACTGATAAATTTAATAAAAATTTAATTCCAAATGTACTTATAAAAAAAAATTTATCGATGAAATTTATATTTTAATAGCTTAAATACTGATATAGAATTCAATATTTGTTTATCATTTAAAAATCATAAAAGGTGACAAAAAGAATACAAAAATATCTGTGAATCTATATATTTCATTCCATCCGATAATACGTGTTTCTATATATAAATATTTTTTTAAAAAGTTTCCATATTGCCTGTCAAAAATAAATTCATCCATTCCAATATGACTTTCCAATATGATATAAAATAATCATTCTATTTTAAAAGAATCCAACAAGCGAAATATAAACTTTTGATTTCAATAATGAAACAGATACATGAGTATATTAAAAAAGATTGATATTCTTTCGTTCCCCATTCCTGAATGTTTAAACAATATTGGAAATCACATAGAACAATATTTTCACAGACAACAAAAAACCTTTGTACAACTATTCGTTCGATTACAATATTATTACGATTTTAATAGATCGCAGAAACAACCGCAACAAAATGTGTTTACAAAGTTAAAAACAACTATTAATATTATATTTATATCAAAGATATAATTATATAAAGATATAATTATATATTTTTATCAAAGAAAATGACGAATGAAACAGAGAAAGAGAGAAGTATTCTTGTTTCTCTATTTTCTTCAACAGACCGCTCTCTATGTTTCAGAGAGGGCAGCACCTATCAAGAAAGAAAGAGACAGAGAAAAAGTTAAAAAAACTTTCTTAATTATGCATCATTTTTATATAACAATCTAAATCTTTTATGACAAATATTGCTTTTTTTCTATATTATGTATACATATATACATGTCTATATTAAAATTAATACAAAATTCAATTAATGCAATCAAACTATTTTTGAAAAAAGAAATCTTTGAAAATCCTCTATTTTTATTTTTTTTCTTTTCCTAGAGCCCTCTATTATATTTCCAAAAAGATAGTTTAGAAAGATAAAGATAGGAAAAGAAAGAAAATTAACAATGTTCGAATAAAAAAAAAAATATTCTTATCTTTCCCTTTACAAAAGAGATCAGAATTAGAGAAACAGATAGAAACTTAACAAAGACTACGCATAAAAAAAAATCTTTGGAAATTCTCTATTTTTATTTTTTTTCTTTTCCTAGAGCCCTCTATTATATTTCGAAAAAGACGGTTCAGAAAGATAAAGATAGCGAAAGAAAGAAAATTAACAATGTTCGAAAACGAATAAAAGAAAAAATATTCTTATCTTTCCCTTTACAAAAGAGGCAACACCAGAATTAAAGAAAGAGATAGAAACTTAACTACGCATCAAATAAAAAAAAAAAAAAACATGGAAATGTTTCTCCCTTTCAGAAGGGGGCAGCACAATGGTCCACGATCCATTGGTCCAAAGAGAGAAGGAGAAAATTAACAGTGTTCGAAAACTACGATAAATAAAAAACAAAAAGAAAAAAAAAAAGAAGAAGAAGAAACATCCTCGTTCCACCCTTTTGCAAGAGGGCGCCCTCTCCGTTTCGAAGGGGGCAGCACCGGTCCACGCCCCACCGGTTCTCCTCCACTGCCAAAAGTTATTTCCGCTGGAAATTTATCGCCCTGCCGAGAATCGAAGCGTCATTTCCGGCCGGGCGAAACAAAGAAAAGCGGCGACCCGCGCGTCTCTCGCGCGAAAGATAATTGGCGTGCCGTTTCTCTATCGCCATAGCCTCCCCTTTTTTTCTCTCTCTCTCGTGCCCCACACGAATCTCTTCTCCCTTCTTCGCCACCTCCCCCCAGATTTCTCTCCGGAAAAAGGTGCACGGTTGCGCGAGCTGACGATTGTTAAATGTACCTACGGCTTCCGTTGATTTATTCCACGGGGGACTCTGGAAGGAGAGAAACGTGGATATTTATCGCCCCTTTCCGGCGTTGCGGTAAATAATGCGTTTGCTCTTTAACAGGATTTATTTTCGGGCTCCGGTTGTAAGTATTCCATAACGTATTGTTGTGGAGGTGTGTGCGAGCAGTCGGTTATTTATTTGTTGTACGCCTCTATTACGGACGTATCACGTTGAAAGAAATCTTCCTTGGAAACCTGGTGAGGCTAGTAGTGCACCGTTGGAAGGAAATTGTAAATCTTCTTCCTTCGAATTCTTTTCGCTCGTTTTCAATTTCGTTCTCTGATTATATTTTCAAGCATAGTTGAAAATATAATGTGATCGGTTTTTCTTTTTTGTAAGTTCTTTTTGTTTTATCAAATAGTGGTGGGGAAAAGGAAGAATGATCATAAGGCAAGCGTGTCTTAACTTAATTGTCACTGGTAAAAATGAAATTAGAAGGGTATTTAGCGTGGTTATTGTCAGAAGCTAACTTGTTCCTTACATTTCTTGCGGTAGAATTTTGAAGATGAAACTTTGAAAATGAACCTCGCAAGTGTGCCAAATGAAATTTGATATCATATCACGAGGATCGTGAGTGTCGCCTAAATTGTTGTCACGTTTCAAATTGTTATTAAACGAAACGGTATTTCGTATAAATTTCTATAACACTTGAATTTCTGTGAAGATTTTGCAAATAGATAATATTCCAATATTTTAAAACAATTAATCTTTAATCTCCATTATCTTTAAATAATAGCATTGCAATGTTATATCAAAAAAGAGGACAAAAATCCCAAAATGCGCGTCATTAATCATAAAAATGAATCATATTTTCGAAACAGAGAGCAATAATACAGTAATAATCAATATATAATCGCATCAGTGAAAAATTTGTAAACAATTTGTGAAGTAAAAAATATATTTACAAATCAATTACAATCCAAGAAGATGCAGCAATAGTGACACCAACATATAAACCAAGAGAAACGAGAATAATAATAATAATAATAATTAAATAATAATTATAGTAATTACTATATATTATGATACCACGTTTCCAAAAATCCCAAAATCCAACATCCATTAATCCGTACATACGTACTTCCTCTCGCACTTCTACGTGTATATCATACCCATTGTACTTCTCTCGCCATAAGGTCGCGTCTCACGAGGCAGCGTCGAGAGACAGAGAAAGAGAGAGAGAGAGAGAGAGAGGGAGATATAAAAGATCGAAAAAAAAAAAAAAATTAAAAA
>NW_006263491.1:442913-443182 GCF_000469605.1 Apis dorsata
CGGTTATTGCCCCGGCAACACAAATTGCGGTCGGACCACGGTCGGCGAAATTTCATTCCGCGTTTTTCCACGCTTTGGACATTGTCACAGAAAGTATCCTCGTGGAAAGCCAATATCATGTAATTAAATTTTCGACGGTTTGAACAGAAAAGAGCAACGAGATACGCGTATGTGGCGTCCACATCCAACGTTGAATACGTGGATGGAGGGGGGAGAGGGAAGAGGAGGTGAGGAGGAGTGGGAAATTTTCGTGATCGATCAGATCTGCG
>NW_006263491.1:443563-448072 GCF_000469605.1 Apis dorsata
ACCGACAAAGAAAGTCGTTCGCGGCCCGTCGCTCGATTGATTAATTAAAAAGTTGGAAGTGGCCAAGTGTCGAGGAGCCTGCCACGATCCCACGATATAACGCGCCCATTTCCGGTTTCCTCTTCGAGAGCGACATCGACATCGAGCCCTCCGATTAAATTTAATCGTCCCCTTCACGAACGAAACGGAAAGAGATTGGTCCAAATCTTTCGAATTTTGAATTTCCGAACTGTTTTCTGTTTTCCTCGATCGAAGGTGTTTGGCGTTTGACGTTTTTCTCTCTGTCGGTAAGGTAGAACGTGTTTTCACATCCTCTCGATAAAACGATTGTTTATTTGTCGAAGCGTGTTTACCATGCATTATAGGTTTAAACGTACGCGATACCAAGATTAGACTTGTATTATTGTACCAATTATATTACACGTGTATTATATTATTATTCTATTAATACTATTCTATTAATATATTCTATTAATTAATCTATTATTATTGATGAGATATTGAACGGAAATCAATATTAAATACAGAATAGATAATAAATACAGATAAGTTTAAAATTATAATTAAATTCTTCCACAAGAAAAAACAAAATGTTTCAGAGATTAGCGTTAAAATTTGCTTTGTTTATTGTACAACATATACCAAACAATTTATATTGTACAATACATAATTGTATTTTATCAATCAACAAAACATAAAATTTATGTAAGTTGCTCGTTGCTCATATTTTTTGCCCAGTTGAAATTGGCCATTATTTACTTTATTTTTTCGAAAAACGTTATTTTACCGTTCAAATAATGCGTTGAATAAATAAAATTTACGTCCGAACGATCATTTTCTTAAAATTGTTAAAAAAGAATATAACGCCATTTCAAACATTTAAATATATATATATATATAATATAAAGAATAATACACGTAGAATCTATCAGATTAACAATATCTCGCACGCCATAATGTCCGAATATATTAATTCGAGTCACGAGTGTTAATTGGAGGCCGGGAACAATAATCCAATTCGTCGAATTACACGAGAGAAAGAAAGAAATCCAAACGGTATTGTTAATGTTTCCATTATACGGAAACGTTAATAAATTTCGATTATATTAAGTACGCCGCGTTTTACGACACCGGCCGTTAACAAAGCGCGGTGAAATTGAACGAAAAGTGGAAAGTTACAGTGGCAACCAGTCACTGGTGGAACTTTGCTACTTTGCCATTGAAATCCGTGCCACCGGCACCAATTCCGCAATACATTGTCAAAACTTTCCCTCGACGAACGTAATTAACGATCGTCGAAGTTCACGATTTGTTCTCTCGATCGAAACGCAAAAAGAGTAAGAGAGAAAGAGGGAGAAAGAAGGATGGCTCACCGTACTGTGGATCCATACCTTTGGCCGGAATTTTTCGTATGGAGAATCGAAAAAATCAAGTCTCTTGCAGTGCTTAAGCATAAAAATAACTAGAATGAACATTTAAAAAAAAAATTGGAAATTTTTCTTTACATTTTCGAATTATTTTCGAACATTTAACAAAATAAGTATAATGATATTTAAAAATATCATTTTATCATTTTAACAAATTAGTTAAATAACTTGCACAAATTTGTAAAATACAATAAATATCTTCCATAAAATGGATATACATTCCATCTTCACTTTGAAACGTCTCGTAAACAAATAATACAAATTCTACGATTTACAGAATACGATCGAAAGAAAACAAAGCCAAACATAAACAAGACACCTTACGATCACCTAAATCGATGAGGATTATATATAATGGCGAGAAAACAACGAAATCTGTCGTCAAAGTAGAAAGTAGCCGTCTGAAATCTTTTACATTGGCAAACAGTGGTTCGAATTTTTCTCTCGAGGGGGCGTCGAGATGAAATTCGAAAGGCGAAAAATCGATGATTTCTCGACACTGGCGCCAAAGCTTAACAAATATTCCGTCACGTCGAGGTCCACGATGTTTGTTCACCGTCTTGGATCCCTGCCCGCTCCGAGCCGCCTCATTAAGCCCGAAAATAATAGCTCGCCATGGGTACCGCCATGAAACGACGGAGATGGAGATGGAAAATCCTGGAAATTCTGTCGTGAGCCATAGAAGAGGGAGGAGTTGTTGCTGAGAAGGAAGGACTGGCCCGAGGGTGCGACGTCAGATTTGTCTCGTTAGAGTTCGCATTGTGCCTGACTATGCCCCGATCTCTCGTTATGGTATTCTGCTATCCTCCCCCATCGCATTGGCGAACCGCTCGTTCCTTCCTTTTTCTTCTAGCGTCTAACGAGCTTCCATTAATAGACACCAGTAGGCTTCGAGCATTTTCTGATTATTCTGATTATTATAAATTGTCATGCTGATGCTTTTCTTCTTTGTCAATTAGTGGATGCATTATCTTGTTGTAGCTTTCTCTAGATATTTTGTTTCGAAAAAATGACAGATTGGATTTCGATGATTTCCAGGAGAAAAATTAAAAGCTTCAATTTTATGGATTAAATTCAGTGATTTTGAAAAAGAAAAAAATATGGTACTTTTAATATATCGTGATACATTTGTGTAAAGCCAGGTTAGATTTCGATAATATTTTAATCTAAAGAATCAGTACCTCCTTATTCACAGATATCGTAAAAAAAAATGGACTTAGATTAATTTGTTATTAATAGCAAGATGTATAAATTGTTCAGAATAATTGAATATACTTCGAGATCATCAAAGAGAAGGTCGTCATCTTTCTTTCGTATAAATAATTACCATAAATTCTGCATAAAATTATTCCTTGTACAAGATAATATTTAAAAAAAATTCCATCAAGATACTTCAAAGAAGGTAGTCTATCGATATCGTAAGAAGGAATGCCATGAATTTCAGTGTTTCTTCGTCGATCCTTCTTGCAAAAGATCGATCTTTGGACAAGAAAACGTCGTTAGGGAAGATCGATAGACGCAAGTTTCTTGTTGATTGTCCAAGTTGTACAGGTAATTTGTAATTCAACTGATCTCTAATCGCGATGTCTCTTGGCAACTGTTGTTCCTCTTTCTTAGAGGATCTCTGGATCGAAAGTTTATAGACAGATGGTTTATCGAGATGTCGCTGATGGTGATGCCAGGAAAAGGTTCTAATCGATTCAGAGTTATCTTGACAGAGTATCGATAGTTTTTAGACATTTAATATCGGGATATTTTCCGAGATTTTTCAAAGACCACGTCGGCTATCACTAACAGTGGTCACGAGTCTATTCTTGTTATTAAACTGTCAATTCCAAATTGGGGGAATTGATACGTCAATTTAAAATTTTAAGGGATAATATTGAATAAGGTTGACTTAAATTGATGACGTGATATTTCCATGTCATTAATAATTTGAATAATATTGAATAATGAATAGTTTTTTTTATTCGTACATAATTGTACTATTTTCCAATTATAGAATAATTATTTTACGAACATTGGAAATCTTTTCATTCCATATGATTTCGTATTATATTCAATATTCTCGATTTTTCTTTCAAGAAAGTCAAAAATTCATAAAAATATTTAAAAAATAGAAACAAATATTGCTTTGCATAATTTAATCGATACAGAATAAAGAAATTGCAAAAAATAATATATAAAGTGTCAAAATGTATTCACGTTTGAAAAATCGATGTTCAAAGTTTATTTATTAAGTTATAAATAATTTATTTCGTCATGAATTTGAATTGTATATATGTGTTTTAATTTTAAAATATTTTTGAAGGTATCCTATAATTTGGATTTTATATAACAAATTGATCCAGAAATCTTAAACTCTTTTATCTCATTTTAATAATTCGTATTCATATTAAATCTAATGACAAAACTATACATAACCTATAAAATCAAAAAGAAACATGTTATTAATACTCTTAACTTTCAAAATCGTTTAATTTTCAAAATTAAAAATATTCCAAGAAACGAAGCATTACATCTTCATCATTTTAATAAACAAATTTCCAATAGAACGAAACACCTTGCATCTTCCATATAACAAAAAAAATACGAAATTATTCCAAACTATAGTATATATAGTATCTCTCTAAATTTTCCCAAATTCGCCAAATAGAAAACAAAAAAGAATCAAAAAGCTGAATAATAACTACAATCGTAAAGAATCTCGTCAAAATCGATCGAAAACACCGAAAAAAAAAAAAAGAAACGATTCGACAAAAAATTTTTATTCTCCTCGAAAAAGCGTTTCCCCTCCCCTCTCACCGATTTCTTCTTCGAAATTTCAGCAAGCTCCCCGGAGCCGCGTACGTGCCCATACTTGGGCAAATTTACGGTGACTGGGGTGAACCGGAACCAGCGGAACATTCGTGAGAGCCGCAGGAGCCAGCACCAGGAGGGGGCTGTCGTGAGGCGTGACAGGGAGAAAGTTCGACACGCCCAGGAGCGTACCCAGGAAGATCGACGGGGCCGGAAGCTCGACTTCGACGTGGAGAAACGCAGGGTGGCCAACAACGAGTACCTCGTCCACGAGCGTATGGGG
>NW_006263491.1:448241-452560 GCF_000469605.1 Apis dorsata
AGGTCGAATCGCAACAATCGAAACCATAGGGAGCACAGCCTGGAGGAGGCATCCTCGAAGAGGAGCCTGGACATCGAGGATTTGTTGCGTGATCGTGCGAGATCGAAGGTGAGAAGGTCCGAGGAGCAGGGCTCGAGGTCGAAGGTCAGAAGGGTGCGCGAGATCGGAGTGAAGAGGTCGAGGAGAAAGATGGAGGACTTTGGGATGGACGCGGACGATTTCGCGCGAATCAGGCAATTCTGGACGACCGATTTCGACGACAGTGACGGACAGTCGAGCATGCTCGAGGTGCAGGAGGATTATTTCGGCGATTACCCGGACACTGCCGACCTGCCCAAGAAGAGGTCGGGCAGGGGCGAGAATATTTTGACGAGGAGGAGGAGGAGGAGGAAGAGGAGGAGGAGAAACGTGGAGGAGCTGGATTCCGGCAATGGGTCGTTCGAAAAAAGGGAGAAGAGGGAGGAGGATGTGTCTAGATGCAGCTCGGAGGTTACCACCATCACTATTGGGTGCTCCACCGCGGATAGAATGGAATTCCAGACGGATTGCGTCGACGACAATGCTATTGGTGAGTCCCCTTGATCATGCTTTTCAGTTTTCAGTCGGTAATTATTCGCTAGTCTCAGAAAATGGATGTCACTAAAGAATTGATAAGTGACCAAGATATTCATGAAATAAGACATGACAAAGAAATTATGATAGCATTATATTTTATATAATCAATTTATACTCTAAAACTAAAATTCCATGAATTAATCTGATTTAAATCCAATATTTTTATAGTAATTATATAATATATATCAAAAGTAAAGTCATTTGAAGTTAGACTTTATCTAAATTGCACATTTTTGAAAACTGTAATTCATTTAGAATTGTTTTCATTATCAAAATTAATAACAATATAACAATTCTGTAATAGTCTGAAAGCTAGATTAATTCAAAAATGTTCCCGATCTTGATCATGCTTTTCAGTTTTCAGTCGGTAATTATTCGCTAGTCTCAGAAAATGGATGTCATTAAAGAATTAATAAGTGACCAAGATATTCATGAAATAGGACATGACAAAGAAATTATGATAGCATTATATTTTATATAATCAATTTATACTCTAAAACGAAAATTCCATGACTTAATCTGATTTAAATCCAATATTTTTATAGTAATTATATAATATATATCAAAAGTAAAGTCATTTGAAGTTAGACTTTATCTAAATTGCACATTTTTGAAAACTGTAATTCATTCAGAATTGTTTTCATTGTCAAAATTAATAACAATTCTGTTAATAATAACCTGAAAGCTAGATTAATTCAAATCTATTTTTCCAAATTCGAATTATATATGCACTGATATGTTAATATATTTGTATTAATAGAATCAATTTTGAAAGTTTGAAGAAATTAGTTATCCATTTATTATATCAAGTTAAATAAAAATTCTTATCACATTCTTATTAAACAACTTCAAATCCAATATTTTGCTAACGTATAATCGTTGCTCTTTTTCTCTGCTCAATTAGCAAACGAAGAAGAAAGAACTCGAATTATTCGAGTTCTCAGAATTAATTAAACCCGGTATTAAACCGTATAGACCGTCACGTCAAAGATTTGTCAATTCTTGCAATAGAATGGAACTTTTATTTCCCCTCACATTCAGCGTCGAAACTCGTCAAAGTTTATTTAAAGGATAATGGCACTCGAGGGTTAACGAGCGACTTCGACGATACCGTCTCTCCACTATTATTCGAGAAGTTCGCCTTCCCCACCTTTCAGATGGTTAAAGAAGCCTTTGCTTTCTCTTTCGCAGCTTACTCCTGCCATGGTAGGTGGTTCGACGCCGAGGGAACCCAATTCGTGATCGCTACCCAACTGGCACCTGGAGCTGGCTGGTCGAACGAGAACAACAGGCCCCAACCGTACAGGAACAGCCGTAGACTGTGCTTCATGTACAAAGAGAGCGGCGGTGTTGTCAGTTTGACTGCCAGCGAGGTGGCCTGCCAGAGGGGAATACCCCCACCCCCGCCAATGTTGGCCTTCAATGCTACCAGTACCGGTGAGTACCCCCTCCACCTCCTCACCTTCGACCACTTCACTCTCGAGTATCCTTAAGACCTTCGAGGAAACGTCTCGGCTGCAACGAATCTAACTGTTTTGTTCCGGCAACTAGGCAAGAATCTTTTTCCTCCTTCGAGCACTCCGTCTCGAGATTTACAGTAATCGTGAAAAGAATTAGACGCGATACTCGCGTCCTTTTCTTGATTCGATTATTTTTTCCCTCCTTAAGAGTCGTAGAGATTCTTTTGTATTCCTTTGTTTACCTTAGCTTTTGAGTGAATTGTCGAGGAAAGATTTGAGTCGTAGATTTTTCATCATACCAGTACTTTATCATAAACGTTGGAAAAATAGCTTTTCACCAGCATACATACGCGCTATGGATTTCTTGATCAGATTTATTCAAATGTGAAATCTATTTGTAAATCTATTTCTCTTGTAGAATAGCGAGAAAATGCAACAAAGAGTTATTTTTCATCTTCGAATCATAAATTGAAAGTCAAGCAAACAATTTTAAAATCGAATTCAATCAAAAAATCAGAGTTCAAATTTCAAGTAGTACAATCATATAATACATTTTATTATGTTAACTAACAATTTAATAATAAACCGTTAGAATACCGTTGTGTGGATTCCAACTTGGTTAGACTTTTAGAGAAATTAATAGACTACAGATGGCACCACGTTCGATACTCAGTCGATAAACAATCCTCAATACTAATTCAGTGTCACTGATTCTTGAAAAAAATCTAGTTGTAATCTATATTTTTGGATCGAGAAATACAAATAAAACGTAGTTATATATATTTTTACTTATATTACGTACTCGTTGCCCGATTTCTTCGACGTTATCAGACTGTGCACAATACTTCGAGTCGTGCTTCAAGCATCCTCGGAACTTTAACTGTTATCTTGTCACTTCACCGAGAATCCTCGAGTTTTGTTGCTCCTTCGTTGCTTCGTTTCACGACTTGGCGACGCTTATTGAGAAATCTCTACCGATTTGCTTTTCAAATACTTTGCCAACTTTTCGAAACAGAGAAATCCTTATCTCCTCCCCTCCACGAGACTTTCGTGGAAAATATCAAGGTTACGCTTGGTCGACGGTGAGATCCGACGCCGCTCCTCGGGAAAACTTATCGACGACGCTGTTTCCACCGGTGAAAAAGAGACGAGAGACGCGAAATTCCATCTCGTGGCGGGGAATGCAGTTTGACAGGGCGACAGACTGCAGTGTCCAATCAAAATCGTGGCGTCAGCAATTGTCATCCACCGCGTCAGTTAAATTCTGGTAGCAGATGGTGCACGACAGCCACGCATAATTTGCCACGACACGTAGACGACTTCACCTGACAAATGTACTGTGACAACTCGTTGATAAATGTCGAATTAAATGGCACCACTTTACCCTATCCATGTTAACCAAGGGAGTTAAGAACAAGTTAAACTTCATTTTAGGATACCAATCAATTTTTTATATATCCAATTTTTTCCAATATTTTTTTGATGATAAATGCGAATAAACAGTTAAAATACCTAACCTAATTAACATAACCTAATCATATATTTCTTAAATCTTTGAGATATTGAGATTTAAGATAAAATTAGCATGTTATATTTTATTATATCGGTATTAGCTTCACTGTTCTTTGTTATTATTACTATAATTTTTTTATTTTTTAAAAGTCAAAAATCGTTCATTTTCTAGTAAACCAAGAATCTCAAATTTTAAATACAATCTTGTTTTACCATTACATAATTTTTTATTACTTAATATCTACAAATTGAGCTTCTCGAAAATAATTCAACGATCTAACCTAACATAACCTAATTTAATCTAAGATACATTAAAAGTGCTAAATTCGAAATAAAATATATTTTACTGTTGAAAATTAAATTGTTTCCATTTAATAATTAAATAAAAAAAAAAAGTTTCGAAACGAAGAGTCATGATCAAAAATTCTGTAAACAAACTCCTCTCTTTTATACTTTCAGGTCAGTGTATGGAAGAGAACCGGGGCTTCGTACCTACTCGATCGACGTACCTGATGATCGTCACCCTGACGGCGATCGTCGCGATATACAGGTGATTCTAATCGAACGGACGACGATCTCGTGACGGTTAACAAATTCGACGTTTCTAATCTGCGTTATTTGGACACCGTGTGGGTGACAAAACGAGGTGGTACACGTGTATAAAAAAAAAATCTATACATACATATATATATATATATATATATATATATATTATACATACATGATCGCCTT
>NW_006263491.1:452939-453649 GCF_000469605.1 Apis dorsata
CGCGAATCACTGAACGAGATCGGTCGAGCGTCCGGGCCACAAGCGACTAAAAGAGAGAGAGAGAGAAAAAAAAAAAAGGAAAAAAGAAAAACAAGAAGAACGAAAAAAAAGCGAACAATCGATACTTTGGCTTCGTACGCTCGTGTCCGTAGCTCTTGCTAGCCTCTCTGATATGTCGGGAGAAATTCATGCTCGCACGACCACCGTGGAAGGAATATCTTGGAAAAAAACCGAGAGGAAGAGAAAGAAGACAGACTCGTTTCTTAAGAGGGACAGAGAGCGCCTGAATCGAGGAACGAAAAATAAAGTTGCCTATAATAAAGAGACAAGAAGAGAGGCAAACCTCCGATTCCTTCCGTACGAGTGCTGCTACTCCTCCAGTCTGGCAAGAAAATCAAGCAGACAGTGGAAGGATGGAGGGTGGATCCGATCAAGATGAACGGTTTACCGTTTCGAGAGGAAGGAAGAAAGGAAGGAAGGAAGGAAGGAAGGGAGTATTAACCCTCGAAGGGAATTTTTTTTTTCCTTCTCTCTCTCAAGAAAGGGAAACCGCTTGTGCGTTCCTTCCAGGACTATGTGAAAGAAGAGGAGGAGAGGAGGGTGATCGTGAATGATCGAACGCGAATTTCCCCTGGCCAGTAGGTTTTTTTACTGATGTAGCTCGTAGGCACTAGCTAATTAAAAAAAAAAAAAAAGAAAAATCGGGTAAA
>NW_006263491.1:453734-456060 GCF_000469605.1 Apis dorsata
GACGAAACAGTAATTACACAAGTTTTTATGGTTAGAACCATATCACGAGCCGAGATCGCGGCGCGTCGATCGATCGGATTCTTCTTTTGGCGAAACGAAAGTAAACAAAAAGAGGTAAAATAACGAAGAAAAAGGATCGATTTATCTAAGGGACGGATGAGGGAGGGAGAGAAATGCAGCGTCACGTTTTTAGTTAGTAAGACGATCGACCGGCAGAGGTCGTTATCTTTTAAGGTAGAGAATACATAGAGGATAGGTTTAATATGGCGCGTATAGAGGGAGGGGGGAGAGGTTACTCGGCAAATGTTTTCTTTTACAACGTTCTCCTCTTTGCACGAGAAGGAAGTATCTTAAGTGTGCACTGCGCGTGTATTTTATATCGTTGGTGGGAAGAGGATATATGGTTATATGGAAAATTTTTCGCCCGTTTCTCGAAGCATCGAAGACTCGAGGTTATTCAATTTTCAAGAATAATTTTAAGTTTGGGTCGAATAACGATGATTCGATTATGTATAAGATACGTAGAATTGAAAATGTTAAGTAGAAATGTATCTGGGTACTGACATAAGACGATTATTTGTGCTAAGTCTGTATTTATTTTTTTCATGACGAAAGATTAATTATGTGTTGTAAACCAATAGTATTATGTTTATTTTTCACGTGTAATTGCACGTGCTGAATATTTATTGCAATGTTGATTATTGTAATAAAAAGAAAATATTATTAAAATAGCTGATACAGCTGTTCATATTTATAGGCATAATACAGAAAACAATATTTTTGTTGCGTTTATTTCGATTAATAATAATATGTATTGTTATGAGAGAAAGTTTCGTAATTTTATTTTTGTCTTGATTTTGTGAATTTTTTCGAATTCTTTTCAACGTGAAAAAAACAGTTTTAAAATTCTCTTTTACAAAGTAAAAAACGAATTTTCCATTTTCAAATATGGATAATTTTTTTGAAAATACAATGTTCCAGAGGACAATGGATGATTCTTTGTCTGCCAAACAGGTTTTGCGTCCAGTGGAAAAAGCCTCAGGCAGAATTCAATTACCACACGAAATATTAGTAGATCTATTAAAGGTTGATTGCACTGTTAGCTGTTATGTAATAGCTACAAAGGGCTATTAGCCGTGTTATACCTAAATGTATATCGTAGCTATTATATAATAGCTCTAATAACCGCTAGCTATCTCGATAACTAACCAAAACAAGAAAAACACGTTTCAAAACTTCTCAATTATTTTCGTTATTTTTCCGAAATGAAAGGAAGATATTTTATCGTTTTTTTTTCAACGATGTTTCGAGAATTTGGACGAAAAAATCGATGATTTCGATTTATTAATATTTTTGCCGAGTAAAAAATTCGTTCTCAAAGTGAAAAAAGATTTAAAAATATAACATAATTTTGAATTAATCAGTGAATGAAACATTCTGATATTCCTATAAAACAGTGTTTCTCAATTGACGTGTATCTCAAGTGACGTGAAAGTTATTAAAATTTTAATTATTGGAATATTGGCACTATTGATTATTAATTACATCAAAATACTGATCTTTCAAAGTATTTTTTCCTTTTCAATTAATAAATTACTTTCTTTCCCAAAAAAATTCTTTCGTACGTGTTCATATTCAATGTAAAAAAAAAAAAAAAGTATATAATATAACGCTTAATCTTCCAGACTTTCACGTGATTCGTCTCATCATCTGGAAATTTAATTTTTTCCCAAAATTTTCATGCCAACAATTATAACAATCAGACATCGTTAAACCAAAAAAGAAACACCCAAAACTCTTGACCTAATCTAATTTTCACGGGTTGAGAACCACTGTACTAGAACGATCCTCAAGGTTGAGAGTGAAAACCGACACCGACAATGCGGTATAGCCGCAAGTGTCGAAGAGGAAAGAGTGTTAACGAAGTGAATTCAAACGCAGTACAATCTGCAGTAGGATTAACCACGTATCTGCTGCGTCGAAGAGTTGAAGAGGGAAGAATCAGAGTGTATCGTGTATTTTTTTCGTCAAAAAAATTTTCTTGAAAAATCGCCACGTGTTACATCGAATAATTTATTCGACGGGGATAATATAATATTATTTCATGTTTCGAGTCGCGTATTAACTCTCGAATACTATTCTCCGTACAGAGACTCGCTATACATACACACACACACATATATATATATATATATTCTGCATGGCTAAACAGAAACGTCGCGCGGCCGGATGATAAATTTAATACAAATATTTCTGGTATTTCGGGGCCATCACTATTTCGACGATTCAATTAACTTCCATCGGGAGGAGGGGGGGGAGGGGAGGG
>NW_006263491.1:456385-460054 GCF_000469605.1 Apis dorsata
TATTTCATCGCCACTTGCAGAATATCAATGCCTCTCTCGTTTCAAACATTTTTATTCGGGACGTTTAATCGATTTCTGTATAAATTCCACGCACTTTTTCTGTACCATTAACGGGGTAATCGGATCACGGGATAATAAAAACCTTGTTCGGGGATAAATTACCTTGGACGAGAGTTTCGAGTTCTCTCCCATTTCAAGTTCTTCAAAGGATTATTTGAAAGGGAGGGGGGAGGAAGGGGGGAAATATCGATATGGACGAACGGCCGAAACGTGTAAAGTGTAATATTGTAACTGTGATGGATTTATATATTCGGTCTGTTGTATCCAACATTTCGAAATATTTCTCTCTCTCCTCGGGGTTAAGAATAGATTCGAGGGTAAGATTAAAACAAGATTAATTGGGATTAATTCACTAGATAAAAATCATTTTTAGAAATTTATTTGCGAAGAATCGTTTGTTATAAGTAAGGCTGTGAATGTTCGTGCAAATTATATTTTTTTATCTTTTTATAATTGTAAAAATTTAAATTCCGTTCGGATTTAATTCTTTTTTACGGTTTTCTGATTGAACAGAAATTTGTTTAAAAAAAAAAAATAAAAGAAGAAAATTGGCTCATAATAAATGATCTTTTAAAAAATGAAATTAATCACGAACTCTGATTCTTCCTCGTTTCAATCACTTTCATTTTTCTTTGCCAACGCGTCTAGCCTCGTGGAAAAATTCCTGATGGCCAAAATTCTCAATTATATTAATTTATCACCGAGCATCGAGTGAATAAAAAGAGACAAATCGGCCACTCGTTCGATCCAAAAATGGGAAGAAAACCACGATATTTTATTCAACAAGATCCACAATATTTGGACGATATATTTCCCCGATAAAAAATTTCCAAAGATTCTCCAAATAGTTGGAAAAATATTGAAATATCGTGCGAATCGATCGAATTGCAATAATGGTCGCAAACGACGACCACGATCGATGGAATCAACTTCCACTTGAAGGAATTTTTCCACGAACCCGTTAGGCGTGCACGTTATAACGTGAGCAATAAGCAATAATGTGACGCAAACCGTGAGTGGAAGGGAAAAAAAAATCGCGACTTTAATAAGCCAGAGATGTTCCAGTTATATCAGTTTGTCCACAATCTGGTTTTTCGCGAATGAGAAGAGAGGAGGGGGGAGGAGAGGAGAAAAGAGGGAGGGTGGATACGGATCGATCGATCGCGAGTTAGGACGCTACGATATTATTGTAACTAATATAGAGTCTATATTATATTATTGTACAAGCATCTTTGTAATAATTAACCCGAACCGAGTAACGAGAGGTGAAATGGAAAGGGGGAGACAGAGGAGTAACGAGGCACGAATAAAGGAGTACGTAACAATGGAGAAAGATGAAGTGAGAAAAAAAGTTGAGAAAAAAAAAAAAGAAGAAAGAAAGAAGAGTGAAATAAAAAGTTAAAAAGTAAGATGAATAGAGAGAAAGAGAGAGAGAAAGAGTGTGTGTGTGTGTGTGTGTGTGAATGAAACATAAGAAAAGCCAATCGCTATTTTACCACTTTTCCAATCGCGGTAAACGTAGTTTTTACGCTGTTTGATCTTTCCTTCATTTTTTTCGTAATTGCGGATGAAGATAAACCTTTGATCCACGAGAATTCGTAACTTGAAAATTAAATTGGAAAGATAAACAATTGTGTTGGATAACTGCGATTACACGAAAAGAAAATATTGGAACTTGTAAAAGTTGTTGCTCTCTTTATGTTCGAAACAGAAAAATAAGTCTGAGTTCTGAGGTCGAATCATATTGGAATCGAATCTCTATAAGTGTAAAATTTAAAGATCCTTTTTATCTTATCTAGATCCATTTCTCTTTTTTCTTTTCTTTTATGTTTAGTAAAACAGACTATTACTACTACCCCATAAATGCAAAATTTGAATTTTCATTTTTGAACTTCGATTTGTCTTCTTTAACTTTTCGAAAATTCAAAATACAAAATGTGAATCTGATCAATTTCGTATTAATTTCAATACCATTACACGATAAGTGCAAAATTTATGTAGTTATCCAACTATACTATAAATCCTCCTCTTATTTCTATTAACATTTTTCACGTACTTTTTCAGAAGAGAAAATGCACTCCTCTAACCTAAAAGTTGTCAGAAAAACTCTCTCTGTGAAAAGAGCGGAAAGTAGTGCAATTAATGAACCGGTTATTGGTCCGCCACCCGTTATTTGTTCGCTACCCGCCTCCATTTGGCTAGAGTATGAGTTATGGCCTTGCCTATTTCACTAACTATACTTCTTTCCCCCCCCCCCACACTTTTCGCGAGGATAATTTTTCTGGCAACCTAACCTCTAGAGATAAAAGAGAAATGTTTCTGGAACATTTTACGGTCCAGAGGCTCTTTTAGAAATGAGCATATAACGTACGTAAAGAGGAGAGGGAATAAGAGTCGAGAAAATATCGAAGTGTGGGGAAAAATGGCCGCGCGACATGCGGAAAAATGCGGTGGATCAAAGGCTCCTTCCTTTCAGAGGCGTTCATTTAATCGAGCGAAAGACGCTCTCCTTTTCAAGCTTCTCAGAAACGAGAGAGATCGATCGAGTTTCATGCGTACCTTCTCAACCGAGTTGCTTAAGGCGAATTTACACTTTAACGTGCATCGTGAATAATTTATTTAATTTATATTAAACACTGTTTTCATTCAAAATGGATAAAATAGAATCAGTTTTCATTTTTGTATAGACAATGATTCATGATGTAGTCAGAAACAAGTGAACAGTAACGCTCTCTTTACTATCCTATTACTATATTTACCAATTCTCGAAGAAGGAACCTTGAAGTGAAACTTGACACCGATTTTTTGTTTCTTACACTCATTTCTTTTCTTTCGGTTGAATAAGCTTAAACTACGACGTTAAAGTATTATATTTGTTATATTTCGGTTTTTGGTTAAGAAATTTTTGAAAAATTTAACTTAGAAATGAATTCAATTATTAAATTGATGTAAAATATTTCAAATATTTGAAATTTGTAGAAATGAAAGCATATGCACAAGTGTAAACTCGTCTTTATTCTGCCACTTGTACAGAGAAAAAGTTAAGCAAATTACGACACGAGACGTCTTTTGTTCATTTTCTTATTAATTTTGACTTTTGTTTTACTGTACACTGGACAAGTAGAGAGAAAACACTTAGAGGTTAGGACTTTTAAACGATTAGCACCTTAGATGCCGTACTTGTACCTAAGAAGATGCAAGCGTATTTAGCATAACCTTAAGGTGAAAAAAAAAAATATAGAGGTTAAGGATTAACTCTAGGCTTCAATAGGGATAATAAGGCTCATTGTGACAGCAATCAGAGGTGCCCCGCGGTCGAAACAAGCACGTTTTTTTTCGATCGCACATCTCGCGTCTGTCGTGCACTTCTTGCGAATCTTAGTCTCGAGTCCTCGGTTCTGATTGGAGCGTGCGTGAGAGATGTGAATCGAATCAATAAGAGCGAAAGAAGAGAGAGAAGCAGAAACGTGTGACAGAGATTTGTACGAAAAATTATGACAACTTTGACAATTGTTAAAAACAATTGCATTTTATTAATCTGTTATTTATCAACTGAAATTAGTATCAACTATGTTGAATAAAACTTTTTTTTTTTTTTTTTTTTTTTAA
>NW_006263491.1:460242-462377 GCF_000469605.1 Apis dorsata
AAACCTATGATGCATTAATCAAATTATTAAGAAATTGTGATGAAATAAGCACACGTAAAATTCAAAATCACCGTTTACATGAAACTTGAAAATTGGCAGAAATAATTAATAATAAAATTTCGAAGAATTGCGTTACGCAATAATTCAATTAAGAAAAATCGAATTTATTTTTCGAATTGTCTCGAATATTTTAAAATTTCACCATCAAAGAGCCGATTTTTCGAATCGCCACATTTTCGAAACGCTTGAAATCTCTGAAATTCTGTACGACATCCGAGTTTAGTCTACTTCTGGCCCACGAATATTTGAACAACGGTTATCATACTGAAAGTCAAACATCATCCCTGCCGGTGGAATATCGGGGACGATGACAGATTCTAGTAGTCGTAGGACCACAGCGGGGAACCAACACCGACCGATCGAAATTCTAGAAGTTGGAGCTGCGGGTTACCGACACCCGACCGCAAATTACCGATTCAACGACCAATCCGATTCGATGAATTACGCAAGTTCGCTACCCGGGACGAAACTATCGAGAACTCGATAAGAAAGTGGGAAAGTTAAAAGTGTTATATCGTGCTTACAAGATCAATATTTGTTATCGAAATTGGAATTATTGTTTTAATTGCTACTTAGCGGAATATTTTATTAATTTTAATTATTGGTTAAAAGATTAACGGTAGAGATATCAAAAGTAAGACGTAATTTAATTTTAAATATGCTTTTTTTTTTCAACTTCTTAGATGGCTCTTTAGTGGCTCTAAACTAATCTAAGTTTGAATGACCTAAGCTTTTTAATCTAACCTAATTTTCTTTAAATTCTTCTATTCCATAAAGTTAGATTCTAATCTAACTTTAAATAACTTGATTAATTGTTTAATTTTATTCGTGTTTTTTCGATTCTTGAAACGTATTAATGATTTTTTATTAGAAATAGTAGCAACAAGAATCAGATTAAATAAATACACATTTTTTAGGTTAAAAATACAACACATTTACAAAATACATCAAATTAAACTTTTCAAACTATTTTTAACGAGTAAACATTGCGTTCATAGTAATTTGCAATCCAATTTATGCAATCCAATAATGTTCACTCTGCTGAAAAACAATTCTCGAATGCAATACTCGTATATAAGAATAAATCTTTAGAAAAAAAATAAATTTATAATAAAACTTTCGAGATTAATGCAATATCCATTACACCTAAAATAATTTTTAAGAACAATTTTAAAGTGGAAATTCATTTGAAAACTCTAAGAAAGTTTAATATCACACATAATATTCACTACATACGAAATAATAATTCCCAAAACCAATTTTTGAAAATTTTCAAATATCTTCATGATATTATTTTTTATCTCACACTGAATTGACAATAATTATCCAATAATTTTCATTCTCAATGCAGTATTCACTAACAAAAATAACTCTCCATAATTTTTTCAATTTATAAATTTTTTTAACATTTTATACAAAAGTTCACAAATAACTTTAAATTATCCAAAGTTTATCTATAATCTAATGTTTTGCATTCAAAGGTCACAGAATGCTTTAACTCGTCCAAAAACTTTATCTTATCACGTACAGAAATTAAGAAATGTTCTCTTATTTTCGATTTGCTCGACACTTAACCTATAAACTTTCGCGTGCACAAAGTTCACAAATTGCTTTAAATTGTCCACAGAATTCGTCCAAATCGTGTGTACACACACTGGATGTGATTATTATTTTCGATTTGCTCGACACCTAACCTACAAATTTTCACGTGCAAAAGTTCACAAAGTTTCGAACCAGTCCAAAATCTGGATCCTATCGCGTGTCGTCTAGATACCAAGTGTTTTATTATTTTCGATTTGCCCGGCACAAACAACGGCCAGAGATTTGATAATTATCAGAGCATCCCCAAACATCGTTACTGACCGACCGCCTAGATTCGCGCCACCCGTTCTCTCGTCAAACATTATGCGCTCCGCTTAATGAGATTGATGCAATCGGCCGGCGCATTTAATCCAGTTAATTTACATTGGGTCCTAATATCGCACGCGAATATTCCGCTAATGCAGTCGGTAATGAGAAACAGAAAATTGCTTGTACAAACCGGCCCCCTCCCCCTCCACCGGACCTCTTCCCCC
>NW_006263491.1:462585-471011 GCF_000469605.1 Apis dorsata
CCGGCTTTCGACCCCGATTTTAACTTGACAACGTTTCCTCCGTGTTTTCGATTTGCCAGGAGAATAATAATAATTGTCTGTGTGTATACGTGTATCTTCATCAATGGAATTTTCAATGGGAGACACGGAATTAATTTAATTTGGAGAATGGTTTAAAATGGAGGGGGGTTCAAATGAACGGATTTCCTTGCGAATTGAAAAATTTTTCGAATTCTTGAAAATTCCTCAACATTTTTCATATTCCCTGCGAAACTAGAATATGGATAAAACATTGAAAATAATTTGTGCACAAAATTATATATAAATATTTTCAAAAATTTTCAATTGAACGCACGTACTTAATTATTCTCACTTTAATCAGTCATTCACAGTATACTTAATACAAACAGTATACGTAATATAATTCTATTAAAAATCAAGTTTCAAAGTGTCCCACTATCCACGAGAACGGTTTTTTAATCGCTTAAGAGAGGGAGGGGGAGAGGAAGGTGAGACAAATTAAATTAGCCAGTCAAAAAGAGAAGAAAAGGAAACGGAAAAGGGATGAAAGAGGCAAAAGCAAGGGATAAAGATGAGCTGGTTGTCGAGGGGAAAGCAACGTCAGAAACGGGACACGTTTATGGGTTGGATGGCGGTTAACGATTTTATGGAGACCCATCTAATGAGATTATCGGATTACTTCCGCGTCGGTACGGGTGCTCCATCGCAGTTTATTATTCCCACACAGTAGATTATGCGCTCATTCTTGAATCTTCTTCGCCCTGTAAACCTCGACTAGGTGTCTTTCAGGAATACAGGCACGTTTTCACGCATTTGCAAATTAGCACTGGCTTCGTTTTGAATTATAATTCTCTGAGAACTTAATTGCATCGATAATTAAATTTCGTTTATTAGGAAAGATCTTTTGATTTTACATTGTTTTTCTTTGTTTTTTTTTTTTAAAGTAAAAGTAACTTTTAAGAATAGAATATAAATATTGTCTTTTATATATTATTTAAGGGATTATACTAGTAGACTGAAGTATAATATTTGAAATGATATTATTTTATCATTTCGTAATTATTTAACAAAATTATTATTATCAATAGTACCACTTCTGATTATTTAAAGTAGAAAAGAAAAAGAAAGAAAGAAAGAAAAATTTGAACAAAATTAATTTTACAAAAATCTCTCTCACATTCTAAATTGAAAAAAAAAAAACTTCTTTCCAATATTAAAAAAGTAATCATAAAATTCCAACTTCTTCATTCCATCCCTTCATTTCCAAATTATCAATCCACGAACAGGAAAAATTCTTCCTATTCACCATCCTTCAATTTATCCCATCCCCTTGTTGTCAAACCAATAGTCAGCTCTTAATGATTGCACGTGACACATTCGAAATCGCATGGCTCAAAGATTAAAAAGATGGCGCGCCATATGGGTACACGTTGCGCCATCTCCGCTCCAAGCTTCTCTCTCTCTTGGTCCAACGGAGCCGAGGGACAGTTTTCAATCAAGGGACAATCATCCCTCGACGAGCAATCGAACCTTTTTATCGAATCATTGCGGCCAGTAGTCGTTTCCATCCCACGGAACGAAACGTCACCGGCCGATCATCGAACAACGACGAAGAAATACTTTTTCGCGGCGAGGGTACATACGGAGCAATATAAGAATGAGTGAGAGAGAGTCGACACTATTAGAGTATTCGCGTGGAAGGGAGAGAAAGAGCGCGTGTGAAGATGGAAAGCGTGATCAGAGCGTGTGTATGTGTGTTAGTGTGTATGAGAGAGAGAGAGAAAGTCGAGTTTAATAATAAAGGACAAAGTCCGGAGGGATACATAGCCGGACGAAGGAGGCAATATTTTATAATACGGACAAAGAGCACTACGGCGACTAGAAGAATCTCCAATAATTTGTTACTTTAATTTTCAATAAATAATTATTATCGGTGTTACAACAAATCATCGGCGTTAAATCTATCCTTTGATCTCCTTGTGAACGTGTGTGATCAATGCGGTTGTCATTCATTAGAGATTTCAGGTTAGGTTGTTGCACATGAAATGAACGAGTTTACGAGTAGGTGTTTAATTATTTGGAATTCAGTGATTAAAAATACTCAGTGGTATTATTAGTTGGTTAATGATTATTAATTTGTCATATTAGAACTATCGATTTAATGTATCTATTAATTATAATATATCTATATTTATTTTAAACGATTAGAATTGATTCTTTGGGCATAGAAAATTCTAATTTATAAGTCGATTAGAAAAAATGAAATAATCAGAAATTCACAAGTTGTCAGTGATGGAATTGTTAATTAAGTATCTAATTAATTTGATATTTTGTTTTGTATCACTTTACGTGTTTAACAGGTGAAATAATTCTATTTTTATGTATTTTATTAAAATAAAATTCTGTACAACATAACTCTTTTTACTATATAAAACTATTTGTGTTACAAGGAATTAAAATAATTGAATATAATAATATTTCTGATGCAGAATGAAAATCAATATCGATTTTATCAAATGCATTTACATATTTTTAAGTAATTGTAGAAGCAAAAAATTTGAAACCTATCATTTTATTGATCGGTTTGATAATTTTAATGTTAAGGCTTGAAACTCAATTGAATATTTTATCGATCGTATTATTAATAGACTGTAGATTTTTATACTCAAAAACTTAAATTTTTATTAAGATTAGCTTTATTTCTTAAATATAGTGCATATTTATGTTACAGTTTGAATATTTTTTTTCACGTAATATACATTTTTTAGATTTTTATGTATTAAAATTTTGCATAAATACATAAATATTTATAGTCTATTTATTATAAAGAAATGAATTATGTCTAATGCATAATAAATATCACAACTTTTATTCTTGCCTTAACAATAAAAGTTTAAGTTAAGCTTTCCAAAATCAAATATTTAAAAAAAAATTCTTTTTTACCAATTAGAAATATAATAATGTCTCTATAAATAACAATTTATTATATTCATTCAACATAGAGATCTTAGAATCATTTAATCATATAATTTTTTTTTCTAACATAATTAATTCAAAGAAAAATCGAATTCCTGTAATTTTGATTTTTTTTTATAAAAAAAAATATTCATCACATTGCATAATAAATTTTGCAAATGAAAAACAAACGCAAAATAATTTTAAATTAATTCTTGGCTCTAATTAATAAAAATGTCGATAAAACTTGAAAACGAAAAACTTCCAATTACCAAAACCGAGCGAATTTTGTAAAGCTGTCGCTTCATTGATTAAAAAATCATATATATATCGTTTCTATGCATAACTAACAAAAACTGATTCCAAATCACTTATATATTCAATAAATAATTAAAAATTTCAAAAAAAAAATCAGAATTTTAAAATTTCAAAAATTTCATCTGCAACAATCTAATACGAATCTCTATTCTTCGTCGAAAGGGTACATCCATTTGGAGTTTACCCTCGTGCGAAGAAGTCCCAATCGGGCATAACTAGGGCCCACGCATTGGACCCATTACTTTGTATGTTGCGCACACTTTAGAATACGCATGTATATAGATATACATATATATATATATATATATTATCCTATACCGTATATGTAATAATTCTTGGTCTCGTGGGAAGTGCCAGGTGCGCGACGCGTTGCGTATTTAGCAAACGATGAAACCGCGGGGCAATGGCGAAAGAGAGAGAAAGAAAGAAAGAAAGAGTATCTCGATTCGATTTTTAAAATTAAAGGATCGATTCTTGCTTGATCGACGACTCAGGGGACGGTAGGTGCATTCGTCGAACACTTTCAAATTTATCATGGTATTTTCATTGAAATTTTATTTATTTGTTCGTTTGCTTGGTTAATTAATGTACATAAGAAAAGCATGTTAGATTAATTTACAGTGAAAAATGACCAATATGGATTGAAAACGTAGAAATTAATCACATTATTTATCTTGCATAATTAAGTAAATCTACGTAACATAATGGAACTTTACAAAATTTATAAATTACATAAGTAATTTGATTATTTTGTTATTTAAATTTTAAAATTGTAAGAATTTTAAAACAAAAATCCATAATTTATTAATTACAACTTATAATTATCGATAACATTGTTAGTTTGTTAAATTGTTGTGCTAAAGATGTTGAGCAAATTATTATTTGAATTGAAAGAGAAAAACTAGAATTAATTGTCAAAATAATTTCGAAATATAATGTGCAAGTATTTTCATTCAGAAGCCAAATTGTTATTTTTATCATAGACAAATTATTAAAATTAATAATATAGAAATAATTGGGTACTATAATTATGTTTCTATCTGAATAGAATATAATATAATTTTTTACCAAATTTTTATCAATTACCTAAAATCTTATCATCCTCTTAGTAATTACAAAAATTGAAAGCAGTCAATTTCGTATCATATTTGATTTAATTTCTGAAAAATTTCTTAATTTTAATACCGAAATATACAATTACTATTTAAAAAGCCAAATGACATTAATGAAATTGATCAATTTGGCTTCCAAGTGACATTTATAATTCTAGTGTTAAATTTCGAAACCTTGAGACTTTGACACACATAACTCTAACAGTTAGTCCCTAGATGACTAATTGGAAGAGAAAAAAGAAAAAAAAAGAGAGAAAGAATTTACGAAGCAAAGAAGCTGCGACTTCAATCTCGCGAAGTATGATTCATGAATCGTTCGTTTCTATGCATCAGGTCACGGTCACTGGCCAATGAAAAAGATGGCTGCTTCTTATTTAGCGAGGCAAACGATCGAGGACATTCCTGTCAGCGGTTTTGCCCCGCAGCCTGGCCAAGAACCATTTTTCCAACGTAAAAATAGCATTCTAAGAGAAAAATGTATACCACCAATGGAACGGTTAATAGAATGTCGATTCTCTATGTGACACGTGTCGGATGTGATCGGGGATAAAAGCCAGGGAACGAACGCAGTCGATAAAGCGACAGCCGGTTCACCTGTATGACCGACATTTCTGTTTATTTGTTTATTACTATTTTCTTGTATACGTGAAAAATGGAAATGCACAAGTGGAAGTCCATTTATGTAAAGCAGTTTGGGAATGATTATTTCGTAATATGATAGACGTCTAATTGATTTTTCTCATTATTTGTGATTTTTTTACGATTTTTCGTTCGAATAATCGGAATTGGGTTAGGTTAGATTCTTTGATCTGTGATTTTTCATTCAAATAATGAATAAAGGAATAGTTTTTAGTTATTTTGATTAAGTGATTATGATTCTTCGTTCAAATAACCGAAAGTAAATTAGATTATAATATTTTATTAAATTAAAATATTTTTTAATTATTTAATTTTTTTAATAAGTTAATTTATCAAGTTTTTATTTCTATTTGTAATAGATTTTAATACATTAGAATATATATTATGAAAATAATACAAATATTTAGCATGAAGTTTTCATTTATAGAAAAATCCATATTTTACATTTAAAATATATTTATTTTACATTAAAAATATATTTATATTACATTAAAAATATATTTATATTTTGATTAATTGAGAATTCAATTTAATTAATTCAATTTCTCGAAATCTAATAGAGTACTTGTTAAAAAGTAAAATTGATGAAATAAAATGAATATAAAAAAAAATCTAATCCAATAAACATCTAATCAATCAAAAATCTAATTCAATTTTAAAAAAATATAAGAGTATGATAATAATAAGTAAATAAATATTAGATCTGAAAAAAAATATTTGTATAATAAATTTACATATATTCGAATTTACAAAGACATGTTTTAAATTTATCAAATTCAATATATTATTTTTGAATCATTTTGGAAATTCTTAAATATCTCAACGTAAGAAGAAATTCGTATAATTGAAGTGACAATTGATGATAGTCGGATAATAAGAGCTCAGCCAGAATCAATTTAATCAGGCATTAATGAAAATTGCGTTCTAATAAATTGACTTCTACTGTATTGCCAACTCACGCATATTGGATACGAGACAAAGCATTACGTAAATTCACATTCGATTATCTGTTCTTTTCGTAATCACGTTAATATTGGTATTCCAATGTTATTTCAATGAATTTGCGAAATCACGAATAAACTTAGCTTGAATATATCTAATACGAATATCACACAGTGTAAATACGAGTATTATTGCGGCAATTTAATTAACGAAATTTATAGTTTATACAAAATCGTTTGATGAATCAAAAGTGCAATTAAAATTTTTGAAAATTTTCAAAATTTTTTTAGTAATAAATTCTAATAAAAAGAAATAAATCGCACACTTGCTGCAAGAATAAAATTTGCACTTATCAAATTATCGATTTATATCGAATAAATTTGCATTTATTAATTTGAATTTCTCAATGATTGCAGTTATTGATAATCTTCAGATTTGTACTTATAAAATTATTGATATAAAAAAAATCATTTTTATTTTTACTTTTTATTGTGTGTTTTTAAACTGTGAAACTTATTTCTAATTCAACATCAGTTCCTCTAAAATAATCTTTTGAATTTAAAAAATTTTATTATTACTATTTAACACATGACATTCTTTCTCAATCATTTTTCGTCTTAACAATATCTTAACGATATTATCAATGAATCGAATACCGACGGAATACCGATATTATCGACGTTCATAAATGACTTTATCGATAAGCATATCTCTATTTAAGAAGTATTCGCATAGAATTTTCATACTTGTCACGCAATTTCGTCACTTAAAATTTCGAACATAATTCGATATAAACCATCAATCATTAGTTGGACAAGGTTTAATCGCGTCGAACGATTCAATTTGACGAGTGAAGCGTAGAATAGACGGCCGATCGAAATCTAGTTTCGACCTCACTCCACGATAGCGACTTTCCAATGCGGTGCGCGTGCAAATTGTGCAATCACGTTGAATCAACGAAGCGACACGAATATCCGCCATAATCGAGAGTTAAAGATCGTCGCATGATCGTGCCTCCTCTCGATTTAATTTATCGAGCTACATATATGACGCGGAGAGTATAAAAAAGGAAAGTGGACAAACGAGAAATCGAAGTTCGTGATTATCGAAACTTTCGAAAGTTACTCTTGCAAATTATTTTTCATTAACTGCGTTGAGAGCGATAGTTATTATTGGACAGTCATTTTGAGAGATAATAATAATAATTTACAAATTTACAAATTTTCAAAAGTTTTACTATCAAACGAATTTACCATTCTTAAATTTTCTCTAAAGATAAAATTTTTCGAGAATTATTTATTACTGTTATTTTTTATTAATAGACATCGAGAATGAGAGCGATTCTATTAAAAATACTCTCAAAGTGACTCAAAAAGTGACTAATTAATTTTCAAATAAATTTAAGAAAAAATACTCTTAAGAATCTTTAACGAGAAATATTCTCGATAATTTTATTGTCTAAATGGCAAATCTATTTTCAAGTTAAGGATACAAATTAATTTGGGAATAAAATTCTTTAGAATTGTTTTATATTTCGTTAGTATACATTAAATTAAAAATAATTGTCCAAAAGTAATTCTCAATACATTATATATTCCTAAGAGTAATTCTCAAGAATCAACTTTTAAATATTAATTCAAAAAAGTATAAGTCCATTTAAAAAATTCTCGAGAATTGCTTACTACTTTTATCTTTTGCTAACAAAAACTGGAAAGAAAAGAAAAAAAAAATGATAAAAGTTATTTCGCTAATTATTTTATTTCTCTAATTACGCAAAATTATTTTAATTATTTTAATTATAATAATAATAAATACAGATAATGCTCCGATCGTCCCCATGAAGCGCCGTTTGACGAAGAGAAAAAAACGCTAGGTTAAACAAAATAACCGATAAGAAGTAATATAAAAAGCGTAGAAAAGAAGAAAAGAAACAGAGTCACTGTAATCTCTGTCGGATGAATGACATGAAAAGCAATACTGCGTGAACGAGGCATGCGTGCGAGGAGCGAGTTTGCTGAGTGAGCATGAGCGAGACAGATAGACTATAACGAATGTCACCGAGTGCGAAAGAAAGGGAGAGAAAGAGGGACGCTCAGCGAATGAACATACGTGTGTGTAAGCTACCTGTGCCTTGTAAAAAAAAAACTATGTATGTATATACGTACCGTATACACACTGGTCACACCGGAGAGAAGAGGAAGAAAAGAAGTACATTACACACCATACACGTAACACGTAAACTCTCACGGTAATCTATATATTTAAAAGAAAAAAAAAAAAAGAGAAAAAAAAAAAAGAAAACACAATCGTTACCGTCTCTTCTGAAAACAGCGGAAGCAGCGAGAAAATCGAGAACGCCCCTTCTCTTCGAAATTTCGAAATGTTGCGCGCTTTTAACGATCGAACATATGCGGAAGAGGTGACGAGAGAGAAAAAAAAAAAAAAAAAAAAAAAAAAAAA
>NW_006263491.1:471121-473396 GCF_000469605.1 Apis dorsata
CGGTGAGATAACGTTGTTAAATCGAATGAGCACACATGGGGGAAAAAAAAATAAATAAAAACGAATGAAAATAGCAATAATCGAATCTCAGACTGAATTATTAAGTGGAAAAAAAAAAGAGAGAGGAAAAAAGAAAAAAAAAAAAAGACGAATGGGAAAGATTTGAATATTACACCGCAATCTTTGTTGTCGCGGCGGCGACGCGCGAGCGTGTTAATTATTATAAATACTGTTACAGTGTCTTGCTATATTGGGGAGATTAAAATAAAATCTCGAAGCTCGAATTATGTTTTATTTATTTATTTATTTATTTATTGAAATCTTAGTTGCAATCGCAATTCGTTTTAATTAATTTATTTATATAGGGTGTTAATATAATAGAGGCCAACATTTTATATATTTGAAACAAAATAAATTGCAAAAATTGAGTCGATTGAGACTTATTTATCGAGTTAGTTATTAAATAATACTTATGCAAAAAAATATATATTTATAAGCACAGATAAAGAAATAGAAACGAAAAATTTATTTCATGTATTAAATATTATAATTGAATATATGTATATTTGAGTGTTAGATGAAGAGAGAAAATATAATAATGCGGTAATATCTATCTTCGTTTCGAGTTTTGTATATTAATTTTCGTGTTTGTTTTGGCCTCTAAAATTGATCGCATTACACAAATATATTAACACCTTATATTTTGTTTTCTATCCTTACCCTTCCTTCTTTCAGAAGATATGTGCAAGCGAGAATGAACGAAACGAGAGATCGTGCCACCGTTTGGATCTCAAGTTTGCGATTCAATCGGTGCAATTTCACGAGTAAATATTTTCACACAATCTCTTGTTCATTTGAAAATATTAGTTTGGATCTTCTTTGTTATTCTTGGAATCGAGACGATGTTATCGAATCATTTTTGAAAAGTCGATAAAATATTCCCGAATACTTTATTATCGATAAATATCACGATTAAAATTACAAGAAGATTGATATTTTAAAATTTCTCAATCAAATCAACGCGATGGAAGTTCCTTATAAAATTAGATATAAGTTCTATTATAATCGAGAAAACATAAAAAAAATAAAATGAAAATCGTATAAACTCAATCGATATAAAGAGAATTAAAATAAAAAATTTTACGTGAGAGTCGATTCAATGTCGATCAAAATCAAATTTGATGATTGCTAATATTTGATTTTTAATTAATATCTTGAAATAATTTGTTTTCCATCATAAAATTTATTTTGATCAACCTTTAATTAAAAATCGTTATTATTCTTAAAATTATCAAAAGGTAAGTACAAAAATATATTATTTCATTTAAAAAAAATCTTTGATATCTCTATTACCAATGGAAAAATTATGTCTCTCTCGAAATGAAATAAATTTGTTCTGATATATTTTTTTCTATATTTAAAAACAATTATTCAAATGTTCAAATGTTATAATCAAAATTTAATTAAAAACACAATTGACATATTATTTTGAAATTATACCCCTGCATTTATAATTCTTAAATTTGATTTAAAAATTTAAAAGCTAAATTCAATGTATGTCATTCTTTTATTTTCTGGAAATGACGTACATAATTCAAGAATCTCTTTATTATTTAAACTTTCAAGTAAACAAGTCAATTAACTACTTCAATAGTCTAATATAGACTTAATTGATGTGAACTGAAAATTTGAACAATAAAGAAATTCTACAAATAGGTAAATCATTTCAAAGAATGTGACTTATATTAATTGACTTGTGAATCATAATCAAATTTGTTTAAAATAATTTTTATTTCACATTTCTCGTTCCAAAATATTCATTCATCTAAAATTTAACACAATTGATTATTCCACTTTTCTTTTGTAATTAAAGAGTTTGTTAATAATAATTTCTTACTATACTTCAATTAAATTTTCACTTCAAATTTATTTCAAAATTTCATTTTCTAAGATTTTTTTGAGATAAGAAAAATTAAATTATGAAAAAGGGATTAACTTCGATCTTTTCAGATTAAATAAGAAAATAAATAAAGCATCAGAAGTTTTCCAATCCATAAATTTCTTAGAAATCTTGTCTCCATTTTAAAAGGAACGCAGCTTCGAGAAACGAAGCTTTTTCGCCTTGACAATGTCAATTCGTTCGATTTATAGTCACCGCCTTACATCGACGCGGTCAATTGCCGGTCACCAATCGTTCCTTTTTTGATTTAAAACCATTTCTCTTCTCTTCTCTTCTCTCCTTTTCTTTCCTTTTCTTTTTTTTTTTTTTTTTTTT
>NW_006263491.1:473589-481825 GCF_000469605.1 Apis dorsata
ACGCACACTCATATAAATCCTTTCCATCCGGCAGCACGTGCCACGATCGAAATTCTCTTCACGACGATGATTTATCACTGGCCTGCGCAAGTCAAGACTCGGCGATAACCGTGCACCCACACGTCTCCTCTCCTTTGCATCCTCGTTTCGCGTTTAGTCGCGGTGATTTAGGGGGTAAAGACGACCAAGTCACGAGACGAAAGAGTAATGGCCCTATCGGTTTTTCGTTGCAACGTCGAACAATAGCCAATAGCTTTCTCCGACTTTTCCGTCGACATCTTTGGACGCCATGATGGGTTGGTAATCGAGGAGAATCGTGACTGCGCCGTCGGTAAAGAAGAAAAAGCAGGAAGGCAGTCGGACAATGGAAATGGATACGAACGAAACGGCAGCAATTTACGTTTAAACGAGGTGGCGTTGTATCGGTGGCGTGCTATCGGCATTATCTTGCTCGTTTTCGCGTGACGAAAGCTGCCATTTGCGCGAGCACTATCCACTTGTGCGCCACGGGGCTGCTGCTTTTGTTTTTACACTGGGAAGGGCTCTTTGTCAGCACGGATCAGCGCCGATCCACGTATCAGGTCTGACAAAACATAGGAGGAACGGTGCGGAAGGTTTGCGGACAAAGAGGCCATCACGGCAGTCAAAAGGACAATTTTTTCCGGGAGATGGATTCATTTGTCGGGATAGGATATCGTGAATCGTGAAAATAATTGAAATTTTTTTAAAATTTTTTTGAAAGAGAAAATATTAAATAATTAAGTTTAGGAAATATTTCATAAGTTTGAATATTTGAATAGTTCAAAATCAAAGCAGAGTAAGGAACTTGTATTAATTTATAAATGTTCAACGAGAGTGATTTTTAACTTTTAAGTTCAATATTTGCGAAGAAGTGATAAGAAATACTCAAAGTCAGCAAAATAAAATTACGAACTTCTATTATTTAATTGAATTTTAACAACCAAATTGGAATAATTTCTAATCTTTGACTTTAAGTTTTGGAAAGAAAGTTAAGTGATGAGAAATAAGCAAACTGGCACTTTGAATAGAGAATATCTAATTATAACGTAATTAAAAACTGATTAAAAGTTATATACTTTATTAAATTATGAATTATTTACGTTTTAACTTTAACAATGATTCTTCTAATTTTGTCTTTTTTTTTTAAAAAAAATATTTAAATATTCATCGATAAACTGTGAATCTTATATTTGGAAAAAAAATTCATCATGATACAATTAAATTACTGTCAATCAAAAACATCTCAGTGCCTCACATCTTTGCCTCTTCTTTAATTTTCTAACTCAATCAAAGAATTTTCCAGAACTTCAAACAGATATTATCATTTCAAATTACTTTTAAACTAACTTATTTCACATCACTTCTAAATTAATATCTATCACATAATTTTTCAAATTTTATCCAAACTCATTACAAAATAATTTTAAATAGAAGAAAGATATAATTTTCCACATACAATTAAATTAAAATTAAATTAATAAAATCCATTTAAAGATTAATGTAGCGTGTCAACCTAACCTCCAAAAAGTCCTGTGTGTCTCATCGATTGGTGGTTCCAGAAGCGAAAAAACTTCCGATCAATCAACATCGATAAGTTAATGAAAACAACAAGAGGAACATTTCAGACTATTCTAGGTTAGGTCTTCTTTCGTTCGGCGGACGAACAGAGCCGAACGATTTATTGGAGACGAGACGAGGCGTACGGTCGTGTCGTGGCTGGAACAGGTTCTCGTCCAAGGGAGATCAATGGAGGCGGAGAGTTGGTCGACGTTTCCAAATTGGAAAATAACGCGTGACCCCGTGCACGACGGCCAGTCACTGGTCCAGCTCGTTTCGACCGGTTTCGCATCCTGTTACCTGGACGTTACTCTTCCGCGTCGCGGATCCAATTGAGCTCGTGTGTCAGCTGGACGACTCTATCTCGTTAAGCATTCCACTATCCGTGCAATAGGTGGATCTTCGAATCTTCTGCCTGCGAAACTTTCTCCTCTCTCGTTTATTCGAGGAAGATTCGAAATTTTTGCATATCTCGCTGTGACGTGGTAATCTCCTCCTTGATTAAAGAATTTTTTTTAAATATTTTTGAATTTCACGAGCTTCTTTTTTAACTTTTACATTTGCATAAACTAGTTAAGGAAGATGAAATTAAAGATAAAAGAGAAAATTGTGAGATTGAAAAATTGGAAAAGAAATGATGTCTGATATTGAACAAGATTTATTAGATTTATTAAAATGTTTGAAAAGTATATTTATCTATTTGACTAGATATACACAGTATAAATAATCTTTTTAACTCTATCAAATCTTTTTGAAGCAAAAATAAATAAAATCCCAGATTCAATTTTTAATAGTTCAATAATTTCAGGTATTTAAAATAAAAATTAATTCGTACAAGTAAAATAATCTTAATTATACGTTGATAAAAATTATTTACTTAAATTACTCGTAAAAAAATAAATAAAAATTTGACCATTATCAATTCATTCATAAATCGTTAATTTTATTTCGAATAAAACCGTGGCCAAACCCGACACAGAAATCTACGTTCCACGATAACCTTTTAACTAACCTTATTTCTTTTATTACCCATTACTCGACCGTTCCGTGGTAAAATTAATCGTGCACATTTTAATCGCGATGCACATCGCCGGACTAGTTGGACTCTGCATCGCGAACACCAGTGAAAAGCCCCCCTTAATATTGCGATAACGTTTATACGCGTGCAGGAGGAGGCTGTAACGAGTCTCCTTTTAAGGAGCAGCCATAAATTTCCAAAGTAGCCGTAAAATGATTATAAACGAGCGAAGTTATCCTTAACTGTGCGCCGACGTTGATTTAACGTAGACTTTACGTGCCTAAAGGAAGTGTATATTGTTGAGGCCGAAGTTCGAGTCTATCCCTAACGAACAGTCCTTTGAGGCCCATAATTCCGACAATTTGCTCTCAAAAATCGTATTTTGTCCGAAAGTTCGTTCTTTTATTTCTTAGTTAGTTGCGAAAGTATAACGAGGAAGACAGAAAGACATGTGTGGACGCAAGAAAGAGCATTAGAGAAAATAGCATGCAAGTGTTACTATTAAGGATGGGTCGAAGTTTAGATTTTAAAAATCGAATTGGAAATTTAAAAATAATATTTGCATTGTATGATAAAATATAGGGTATAAAGATGAATATAACGAATGGAGTATAAAGTGTCAGCCATTTGATTAGAGTAAAGACTGTGGTGCACTCTACAGGCGAATATTAGGTTAGAATTATTTCTTATAGAAATGTATTTCTACATGTATTTCTACATTAGAGAAAATAGTATGCAAGTGTTACTATTAAGGATGGGTCAAAGTTTAGATTTTAAAAATCGAATTGGAAATTTAAAAATAATATTTGCATTGTATGATAAAATATAGGGTATAAAGAGGAATATAACGAATGGAGTATAAAGTGTCAGCCATTTGATTAGAGTAAAGACTGTGGTGCACTCTACAGGCGAATATTAAGTTAGAATTATTTCTTATAGAAATGTATTTCTACATGTATTTCTACATTAGAAAAAATAGCATGCAAGTGTTACTATTAAGGATGGGTCGAAGTTTAGATTTTAAAAATCGAATTGGAAATTTAAAAATAATATTTGCATTGTATGATAAAATATAGGGTATAAAGAGGAATATAACGAATGGAGTATAAAGTGTCAGCCATTTGATTAGAGTAAAGACTGTGGTGCACTCTACAGGCGAATATTAGATTAGAATCATTTCTTATAGAAATATATTTCTACATGTTGTGAGTTTTATTTTATTTTGTAATAAGTCAATTTATTTTCTGATTTTCTTTCTATATTTTTCTATATTTGTTATATTTATTCATTTTTAGAAACTGTATTCTATAGGTAAATATAATTATTAGCATTAACTTGGTTTAGATTAGAATAATTTGGTGCTCTTTATTGTAAAAATTTGTGCTTCATTTTTTTACTTTATAATAAGTTAATTTTTGGATATTGAAATATTTGTACAAAATATTGTTATAGTCTTTTATGAAATATTATTATTTTATTGCAATCATTTTTAATTTTTTAATTATTCACAATTATAACTTAACAGAAAAGCTTTTCCTAATCTTTAATATTGTGGAACCGTAAGTATGTCTATAGAGTGTAACACATTTTTTTTTTTTAGCATATTAAAATGGCCGAAAGCAACTTTTTTCTTCCGTTTCGAGTTTCAATTCTGCAAGAAAAGGCTTTATCCTTATATTCATGGCAAACAATACAATAGAACACCTGTTATTTTCTCTACTTTTCCAAAGTTTCATTTTTAAGTTCTACCACCACAACTATTTTCTTTCATTTTCTCTCCCAACTTTTTCCAGCAATCCTGATATAGAAGTAAAATAATGAGCAGACTGCACAAGTTCGTGCATTTATGCAAAATTTAAATTGTACAAAAAATTACAAAATTCACGTAATACGCAAAAAAAAAAAAGAATATAAAACATCCAAAATCAAGTACGTATTATAAAGTATTTAAAAGATATAAAAAAAAAAGAAATAAATCTTTATTTTTTAATTCCACATAATTGTATCGATAAAAACACAAAAAGATACATTTGTATTTCTATTTGAAAAATTTAAATGTTCTAGTATCTACAATATTCATTTAAAATCAAAATAAAATTTGAATCAAGCTCAAAGAAAAATGTTAATTATAATCTAATTATACATCACAATTAGAATAATATTATAAGTAAAAATATGTAAAACTGAAAAAATTCAGCTCCTCCAAACTTTTGACTTAATAAAAAATATACAACAATGCTGACAAACTCGAAAACCAACCAGGATCTAACACCAAGGAATCGGATAAACATTTCACAGACTATAAAGAGAAAAGTTCTCTCCGACTTTTAACAAGCTTGCAAATCCGCATTGTTGAGCCCAAAGCAACAAAAGTAATTTCGCTAATAAAGTAAAATCCGCGAAATCAAGTTCCCGTCCAATCTCTCCTCCTAAAGACTTCTTTTCCACCTCTCTCCTCCCTCCCCTCTCCCCTCCCCATCTTCTCTGCAACCTCGAATTACCCTAAAATTCTCTGAAAGATTCTCCTAATAAAGGTTATGCAAGGTTAATTACTATTTTTCGTTAACAAAGTCCTCCTCGACGACCATCATTCTCAACGACGAGTTATGACAGAGAAAACTTTAAAGGGTCCATCCCTCCTTCTTCAACCCACTCCTTCTTAACCTGAAAGTGTACACTGTTTCGAATGAGCGTCCGCTTTCCAGACACGTCTCTCGGTCGAAATTTAATTTAAACTCGCTCTCTGTCCTCCGATACGATCTGGTTGAAGGGTGTTCGAGGAGAGATTATAAAAATAGCGGTAACTGGCGGTAACGAGGGAGGAGGGGGAGGGGGAAAAAAAAGGTGAAATTTGCTCAAGGTTCGCAAGAGGACACCTTAACGAACCAACTATTACGTTGATTGGCTGGCTCGTAGCAGGACAGCGATTATATATCTTGGTGCACGTTCGAGAAAATAAATGATTTTGGGATTAATGGCGAGGCATTATGAATTCTCAATCTGTGGAATCGAGATTTTCAAAGTTGGTTCGAAAAGTGATTTTTTTTTTTTTTTTTTTAAGACGAAAATTATTTTTATAACGTGTTTCATTTCGATATAATTCTATTATGAATAAGAATAATGATTAAAAGAAATTTAAAAGAAAACGATTGAAAGAAATGGTTAACGAAGTCAGAAATAATCTAGAGAATAAAATTTTAAGCAGAAATTTAATTTTTATTAAAAAGCTTTGATAGTGGGAAGTAAATCGTGGAATGAAAAAAATTTTGGTGACGAATATTGGATTTTTGGGCAAATATCAAAGCATTTTTTTCTTGTTAAAAAAAAAAAAAAAAAAAAATGTGACGAATATTGGATTTGACAAATATAAGGTCAGATGAATATATAGAGATTCCACTGTATAAATGAAAATGATTTATTAAATAGTTATTTTTATTTGCAATTATTTTTTTTTTTTTTTTAGAATGTATTTAATTTTAATAAAACTGCAGGAAAATACGATAAATGGAAATGATTTATCGTCTATCACGAATGAAATTATTTAAAAAAAAATAAAGATTCATTGTGGTATGTAATTAAACTGCTGAAATTTATGAATTTATGAAATATACAATGCATAAATAGACTTAGAACATTCAATAATAATTTAATTCTATTTTAAATATTCGAATTCTATTTTTGTAGTTGTGTTAATAAAAATCTATCTAAATTTGAAAAATATTCATAAATATCATAACATATATACAAATATATTTTATACTTACCATGAAGATTTTTTTAAAATTCTTTTTCACTTCTTTTCTTATTTTTCACCTGACTCATTTTTAAAAATAAAACGTTATATTTATAAATTTTATCATATTAAAAATAAATTTTTAAGATTATCTGTCTATCGTGAAAAATGAGATCGAAATATTGTCGAGAAAAAAAGAATAGAATAATCGATAAAGTATTTGAAGAAAATGTAAATTAATGCGATTATACGTATAAATACGTGAAAATAAATTTTTAATCGAGAATTTTGGACGGTTTTTACTGGTCTCACGAAACGAGGTTTGCATTTGTGGCCAAGTTCCGGTAACCTTGTCAACGATTTCGAAATTTAAAAGCTTCGAATTCGGGAAACGTAAAACCCAATGACCCGGAATCGCGTGATCGCCCCTATTCTGCCTTCCTGCAAAAGATTTATCAGCCAGTTATAATTAACTCGAATTTTTCCAATTTTCACAACAAAAGAAATTTTTCGATATACGTAATACGAACTCTTTTTTCATTTTTCTTTTTTTTAATCGTAAATAATTTTCCATGTGTCAAATAAAAATTAATTACATTGCATACATGTAGGCCAGTCAATAACATAGTTACCATTAACTATTGTTCTAGGAGAGATATGTACATAATTGCCACTAGATGGCTACGTGAATGCATAACTGCATTGTTGGCATACACAGTACGAGTATATTCATAGAATAGCTTTGAAGAGGAGATTTTAGAAGCAATAATTGACGTACAAAAATATCGATTGAAACTCGTTTGTTAAGTTATAAGCAATTGAAAGATGCAGATTGGAAGTGTTATTGCAATATGACAAAGATAGAGTAATTATTCGATATTGTAGATATTCAAGAAGAGACATGGAAACAATTGCAATGAAAATTTAATGAAAATAAATTAGAGTTGAAATATATTCTATAATTGAAATTCTATTCGATTATATTAGAATTTCTGTAAAATGCATTTATTCTTGGTAAAATTAAATCGATTTGAAAACAATTATTAACAATTTATCAATTTAATTTCAGCCACATAATGTGTTATCATTCTTTGCAAGTGGCTATTATATTTAAAATTTTAAAAAATATAACACATTTTTATGTGTTATTCTATCTGAATTTTATCCATTTTTTCTTTCGTGATATTTTTCTACAATATAAGGAAAAAATACAACAAAAATACAGCAAAGAAAAATAAGATTTAATATTCAATTACTTAAAAATAATTATTTTAAAATGTTATAACAATAACATAAGTACTATTTATAATATCATCATCGTATAATATCGTATAATATCATCGTATTATAGAACCTTTATTTGAATTAATAAAAAAAATTGATTTTTCTTCGATTTATTATAAAAAAAATCTCACACTTGTTCATATAAATTTTTTTAATTTTTTTAAGACAAAACTGAATATAATTGCATTCTATCAAAATTCTTTTTCTAACGTTTCAAAGTGGCACTTACTTTCACTGTCACTTTTAATGTACTTTTTATTATTATTTCGTTATTAAAATATAAATTCTCCACATCTGTTCTATTCAATCCTAACCTCTTCAATTTCGACAAAGTAAAAGCTTCCTCAATTCCTCTTACATTGAGATATAGATACAGCGTACAGTTCGGATAATAGAATATATAGTTCGTTTAATAAAACACTCGAATATTAAGATACTGGTTTGATTGAGATCATTCTGCACTTGAATGATGAAAACGAGGGCAAAGCTTGCAAATAAACGTGCATCTCATTTTCAATTTTGTAAAAACACGTGGCACTTCTGGTCTCAGAAGAATAGTTGGATCGTTATTCGATGCAAGTTGCGTACCGCTGTTTCTCTCTCTCTCTCTCTCTCTCTCTCTC
>NW_006263491.1:482018-484312 GCF_000469605.1 Apis dorsata
AGATTGCAGTGAATCGCGTTACTGGGTAGTTCGTTAAATGGGTAGATTGCAGCGGTTCAGTTGGAAAATAAAAAGCAGTCTATAGAAGAATGGAAGGAGAAAGAGGTGATCAACGGGCAACACCGGAAGGAGAACTAAAGTCAGAGGGATGAAGAAGTGGAAGACGTATACAGTGTTCTCAGTTTCTTCTTCTTTTTCTTTTTTTTTTTTTTTTTATTCTTTTACATGGACAATAAAAAAGTTACTCTTCTTTTTATAAAGAATGAATAGAAAAAATATTTTTTGTTGTCGAAAGAGAAATTTCTTGACCAAGATTTTTAATCAAGTGAGACGAAAAAAAGAGAGATTGAAAATTAAATTATTTTCGAATGATATTTATTATTATTTATTATTGTTTATTTCGGATAATAATAAAAAAAAATTAATTAAAGTTTTTTAGAAATATATCAACATTTAATTAGATTAAAAAGCATGAATAAGTGAAATATGTATATATTTAATAAAAAGTGAAAAGTGGCTTTTGAAATTTTATACAGAGAAAGCATTTCACTGTAAAAAAATATCTTTAGATAATTATAAATTTAAGAAAATCGAATCTAATGATCTTAATTTTGAAAAATGTTATAATTATTCATTACTTTAATTATTTTGCTAATTATTCTTCAAAAAATTCTAATGATTGTTCATTTTAATATCTATTAAAAAGTTATTAATAAAAAATATTTTATTAATAATATATATTAATAATATTAATAATCATTAAGAGTATAAATTAAAATATATTGAATTTAGATTATATAGATTATGTTCAGACTAATTTATCTATAATATTTTATAATTTTTATAAAATCAATCTATAATATCTAATAAAGTAAAATCAATCAATAATATCTAATATATTTTTATCTTTAAAATATATCATTATCCAAATAATATTATTTAAGAAAAAGTAATGTAACATAAAATAAATTTATTTTCAATAAAAATATATTTTTAAAAAATATTCAATTTAATACTATTCTCATAAAATGAATTTATCTATAAATAATAAATTTATTGCAATGATGATGATACAATTTTATTCATCGTCAATTGCATTAACAATGCATTAAAAATTGCATTAAATGCAATAAGATTTTACAATAGATGAATTTAATAAATGATTTACGAAGTTTATAAAACTATTTTAATATTGTCATTTTAAGTCTTTTGTATTTTCCTGATATATATGGGATTTAAACAATAATAATCTCTGCAATAGCAAGTTCAATAGTATCGATTATAATCATTTCTTTTTATTTAGTATTTTTAATCTCATTGAGATTATTGTGTTGTATAGAAAAAATATTTTGTCACTGATCAAAGATTACAAACAATTCTATATATTATTACGATGAGCTTCGTGAATAGATCAACTAGAGAATAAAACTGGTTTTCATATCTCTATTGGTTTTTATATTTTCATAATCTTTCACAAAACAAAACAAAAACAAAAACAACTTCTTAAACAAAAATAATTCTATCAAATAGGATCACTTTAGCAATTATTATCCTTGATAAATGAACATATCTAATAAATAAAAGAATTAAATTAATCCATAATTTATCTCATCTTATAGTCCATTAATTTTTTTATCTTCTTAATTAAATTATATCCTGACCAAATCTAATCTATAATCCACTAATTCTTCTTCTTTATTATTTAAGAACTAACATATATAATATCATAACCAATCAAATCTAATTTAACTTATAATCCACCATTTTCTTTTTTATCATTTAAATTAATCTTCATAAGAAAGAAATAAAGCAAATAATCTAACAAGTTTACCAAAAATTATTCGTAAACACATCAGAAATTAAATTTAACTATAATATTTATACATAAAAAATTCTTCAAAACGACAACATATTCCAATATTTTTATCGAAATGGTTGAGACCAAACGTCTAATTATCGACCAATTTCAACACATCGTTTCGAGTCTCTCGTATCTTCAACATAGATTCAAGGAAAAATAATCGCCGCAACGTGAAATTAGATCGTTTCACCGATCGTTATCAACGGTAAGTGGACGTCGGCCGAAACTTACTCGCCTTTTGCACGAACAGGCACGTCAAGGCTCCTCGAACCGAGGCTCTCGAGGCACCACGGCGCCATCTAGGCAAATCGTCAGAATGCAAAATTCCTGAGAAGCTTTAAATTTTCGAGGTTCGCGCAAGAGGCCGCGCGATTGCACGCGGTGGACCGCACGCGGCACGTGAGACCGCACCGCGATGTAACGAGGCGCATTC
>NW_006263491.1:484637-487086 GCF_000469605.1 Apis dorsata
CGATGGTTGCGCACCACTGTTCCACCGAGCAGCTGGCCACGAAAAATAAGGCGGCCGATCAGGTGAGAATCACTTCCTTCCCCGCTCCACGGCCGCGTCTGATTATCGTCTGCCGATCGATCGAATTATTTCGAAGGAGAAACTGCTGCGAGACAGAAAGTTTCGGTATAAATAACTTGAGATGGGTGAGGGAAATATTTACACGATATATGTACTTTTACTTTTGCAACGAAGTTTTTTTCTATTTGCACAATATACACGATTTCCCTTTTACTTATTGTATTATATAATTTCATTAAGTAAAATTGGTTCAAAAGAATTTCTTTGTAACTTGATTGGAAGTTACAATTAATATTTTTCATTTAGTAAAATTGATTAGAATAAATATACGAATAGATTCAATTTAATAATATCGAATTAATTGTCGTAGAATCGAAACATTATCCAGAGGAATAAGTTCTTTGAGAATTGTTAATAACTATTTCATCGTAATTTTATTTTATTTAATTTATTTTTATTTTACGTTTGTAGAAGTAAGAAATAATTAAAGAAACGCATAAGTAAATGACTAGGTAAATATATAAATATATTAGGTATTACAGTCATGTGGCGCTAGTATCGCGTCGTCATACTTTAAGTTCAAAGGAATATATATGCTTAGAAAACTTCAATTTCTAGAATTGGTCAAAATAACTCTAGATAGTTAAACAAATAGAAAGTGTGGCATTTTAATTACTGTACATAAGAAAATTGATTAAATCGAAGTAAAGTTAATATAGTGTAATATATACAAAATACATAATAAACGTCTGATAATCTATATTTTGTCTAGAAAATTATCTACAATTGAACAAGTGCTATACTTTAGATATTTTTATTTTATTTTTATTCTACATATCGTATATCTTTACACCTGAGTTGATTATTCTTGAAAAAATTGAATAATAATGTACGATATAGATAAGTAAAATTCCAAATATTAATGCTTGATGTCCATCATTTTAAATAAGGTTATTAAGATTACAATTAATAAATCGTTAAAGAAAAAATTAATCAATTTATTGGTGATCTATCTCTTCATAAATTTATATGGAATTCTTTGTTTCCTTATAGATAACTCTTCGTTACTTTTATTTTATTATGATGTACAATAGAGAAAAGATAATTGAAAAATTCTTTTCCATCTCAGTGTGATCTCGAAAAAAATGAAATAAAATGAATCATAAATTTTAATGAAAACTTTTTTTAATCATTTTGTTATAATGTATAAGTATGTGGAAGAAATAAAAAACTGAAGAACATTTTTTGCATCTCGATGACATTGAAAATAAAAATAGGAGAAAATTAATGATTCATTCGCATTTCTCCGCGAATGTTAAGTTTGTGTTTTAGGTTAAACGTTGCTTTCTACATATATATGCTAATACATATTAATTTTCTTATATTTTTTTTCAGGATCATTGGAGGTCAATTGTCGTATAACATTATTTTCCCGTTATACATACATACATCAAAATGGTAAAAGAAAGTCCCGTTTAGTCAATTTCAAAAGTAAGATTATCAGCTATTGAGGACGAAAAAAAAAAGTATTTTTTTATTTTATTTAAAAAGAAAATTTTTTATTCGATCTAACAATTATATATAAATACAAATAATAATTAGAAATATGCGTTTTTTTAAAAAGATTAATTCGATTTTATTTAATTATCTTCATCCTCATTTTTACCATTTTTTCCCTTATATTTATCTACATTGCTGCGATATGAAAATTTTCTTTTATTCTTTTATAAAATAAAAATTTCTATTTTTATAACAAAGTTTTTATAAACTACAGACAAAATATGTAGAGCATTAAAAGTTTTTTCTTTCTTTGATCCATTGTCCGTTAATCATGAAAAATATTCTTTTTATATTTTTTATATATTATAAAAACAAAAAAATAAAAACACGAATCTTCAATAATTTCAAATGAAACTAGATACTATTTTTTTTTAAATATTCTATCCACTTGAAAATCGAATTTTTAAAACCTTTTGCATTAAGATTTTTATATGCGGCGAATTTTCGCTTAAAAATTGGCGGAATTGTGAAAGAGTCACAAAGGATTCTGTTTAAAAAAAAAAGGAAAAAAATATACGTCCTCTTAGTAATACTCTCTGAGAAATAAAAAATCATAATGATTAATAAATCGATACATGTCAGTTTACATATTTCGAGTAAAATGATAGAAACCGATAATTATCACGGAAAAACAGGTTAAATTCCCGCCATTATTAATCACATTCCCTGTTACGATGCCTTAATTACGTTCGTTAATTACGTTTCCTTTGAAATTGAAATCATATTGGCTTCCTATCGATCGGGAACATGCATATATATACATATACGTTACGTTTCCATTAAAGTTTTGTTTACTCTTTGCCGAGGTTTTTTTTTTTTTTTTTTTTTT
>NW_006263491.1:487264-488853 GCF_000469605.1 Apis dorsata
GTTGGCTTCGAAACTCATGCCAAAAGCGAATCGTTCGATCTGACCGATGAAAAATTACATATCGTCCCGAATCTGTGCTATTTAATTTTAATCAAATGAGTGGTAACCGTGAGGGTTAAGGGAACAAAATATCATCGAGTAAAAATATTTTTTTTATCTTAATTACATATCATTCTTGTAGGAAATTTTTTTTAATAAATTTTGTGATGTTTTGTAGTTTTGCGATGTTACATTACATTATAATTTGTTTATATCACGTTATGTAAAATATAAATTATTTTTATAAAAATTTAATAAATTTAATAATAAGTAAATTAAAATCATCGAATATAAAAATGCTTTTTTAATTTAAAATTTGAATATTTGTAATTCTTCTAAGAGAATTTTTGATAAAATCCTGTTATTATATTATAATTTTGTATATTAATTTATAATATGTAATTATATATATGTCATGTATTAATTATAGCTTCTATTACATCATTTGGGTAATAATATCGATTATTATTATATATTGGATATATTTAGATAAATCTGTTTATTAGATTAATAGATCTGTTTAAAATAATTATTTATGCAAATTAGTTTTGAAATTAATCGATTTACGTATGATTTTAATTGTTTGCTGGAATATGTTCATGAATATGAATTTTATTATAACCTTGTAAATTTTGTTATATTCCTTTATTATTTAAAATCTTTTCTATCTAACACTTGAAAAAAATACATTGCAAAAATCAAAAAAATAAATAAATAAATTAGATCTGATTCTAGATCCCTAAAAAGCAAGTAGAACTTTTTGAAGATAAAACTTAAATTTATACATAATACTTGAAATATTTCAATATATGTTGAAAGATAAAAAAAAAAATTCTAGATAAAAAAATCTTGATTGAATATGCTTTTTCTAAATTAATTTTTTGTCGAGAATCGCTTCCTCGTTCATTCAGTTATCAGTCCAACAATCTTTATGTACCATCATCCGGTTAGATAAACACAATCAAAATGGTGTTACTTAATTCGGAGAAGAGATTGCAAAAACATTCGTACACTCTATTAATACACGATGAAACTTCGTTTCCATGAATGAAATTTTAATAATGTTTAATGTTTATGATTAATTGAACTTTAATTCGATTTCTAATACTCTAATTATATATACATGAACATTTATGTAATATAAAGTAATTGAAAATATACACGATTTAAAATTAATTTTTAATTTAAAATATAAAATATAAGTTAAATTTACAAAAAAATTTTCAAAATTCATGAGATTTGATACAAAATTTTCCTTAGAATCTTCTTATATAGAATATTAATATATTTTTGAAACACTTTTGAAGAATTCTAGAAACAAAAGTAAATGTTGATTGAAGCTTATTTATTAAATTATAAGTGAAATTCATCCGCAATGAAGCGAAGCGAAAATAGAGTGAGATAATTCTATCTCACATTTTTCTTCTTTACTTATAACCTCAATTACTCATAACTTAAAAAATAAGTTAAAATTTTTGTACATTAACTTTTATATGTTTTGTCGCTATAATTGAGTTTATAACTTTCATTAATTTAACAAAAAAAAAAAA
>NW_006263491.1:489118-496217 GCF_000469605.1 Apis dorsata
TCCCCAATTTAAATTCAAACAAATATTTCACTTTATTCCCAGCGATTATTAAATCATCTCCCAAATGAATTAGAACGTTACATATTATCTCGAATATAATCTATATTACACAACGCTACGGTAGATAACAATTTAATCAACAAACAATTCTCTCCATGCACGCTAAGAACTTCGATCCAACGTCGACGATTCGAAACTGAGCAGAGAACATTTGTTACACCGAATTTTTGCACGTCCTGACTTAATTTAATTTTCTCGAATTCCATATCACTATCTCGAAGGGATTACAATTGCTACCTCTGAATTTTCACTTCTTCTTTTTTTTTTACTTTTCTTTCATGATTTCTTTTCCTTTCTTTCTTTCTTTCTTTCCTTTCTTCCTTCAATGAACCGACAATTTATATTTTTTCGCTGGCAAGCAAGAGATTTAGAGAGACAGCCAACTCGGCTATGGAATTCGTGCCAAAACCGTGCAATCTGCGCGATCGAAGCAACCGTGCTATAAGCTACATAGTTCAAGATAAATCCGCTTCGTCATTCGATGACATCACGAGGCAAGTCGCTCGAATATACACTATCATTATTCTCTATAAATGCATGTTGCGGATCATTCTTCAATAAATGAAAACACGTTTTTATCAGAATGATGTAAACACTTGTATCTTGATCATAAATCAATATAGGGAAATCCAATGTAATTAATGATATAAAAATAATTTAATTCTTATTCTTTAGTTTAATTCTTCAATGTTCGTGGTAAGTGATACTCTTATAGTTTACTTGTCTTTTTATTTTTAATCGTTGTGTATTTAAAAAAATTGTAAATCGTACATAATACATAAAAAAATCTTTCTAATCAAAATGTTTCATATATAATTTCTTCATTTCTCAAAAATGAAAAATTATTCATATTTATGTATTAAGATATTTTATGTTCTATGGATTTAATTTTTGATTTGATTAGAGGTTAGAGAATTCTATATGGTTTTTTTTTTAGAAAAAATTGTCTTAATTAAGTTTAACATACAGTTTAATATTTAAATTTATTTTTTAAGATACATTGAAATATTTTAAATTCTTTTATTTCTAGGTTGTTTAATTTTTAAGTAAGGTTAGAAAACTTTATACGCTCTTTAGGGATTTGAATTTTTCAGATATAGTTCCAGATGCTACATTTATATTCCTAGTTATATAATTTAATATTTTAACGTGTTAATAAAAATTTAAATAAAAAAAATTTAAATAAGAAATCAATCTAAAGTTAAGGCATTCAAAATTTTCGAGATTATATTTATAACACCTAGGCTCATTAAGAATATGAGTATCATAAGTTATATCGCTCTTTGATCCATTCTCACTTACAATTAGAATATTGTTCCACGATCGGTGGTCGACCTATCAACAATATCTTTTTAATAAAATCGAGAGCATTCAATATAAATTCCAACTATTTGCTTTCATTATGGGTTCTCTCATGTCATTATATAATCACGTCTGAACACTTATATTAACTCGTCTAAATTCTTGTGCCTTGAGAGATGCGACATAGACTGATGTCAGTCTCACTATTTTAAATTGTCACTTGTCCGGAAACCTTTATTTGCAAATTATTTATTTAATCAAATTATATACATATATATATATTTGCGTAAATTATACTATTATATATATTGATTCAATAATTCAATAATTAATGAATTAATCTTTTGATTTCCAATTTTTTTAAATGAAATGCATGTATAGTCAAAAATATTTGCACTATATTGTTATATGAAATATTATTACCTAATAATTAATTAATTTAATTCAAATATTTTTACAATATTGTATGATTATAAATATTGAGTAACAAATAAAACTATCTAAAAGGAAATATTAAAGTCTGTTAAAAAAACATTTCATTATAAAATAAAGATGTATAGAAATATTTTCTATAACTTTTGGACATAGATTAGATATATATTTTTTCTTATTATTTGTAAAGAATTCTCATCTATTAATAAATAAATAAAAGAAAAATATATCAAAGTTATATTAAGATAAAAGTATATCAAGTAATTGAAGTTTGTCAGTTCTATCTTTGTCACACCGTTATATTCTATTCGCTTTATTTAAAATTACGGAAACTAAAATCAGTTATATCTTAATAAATAAGAAACGATATTTTTATATATCCTTGTTTAAAAAAAAAAATTATTAAACATATACGCAGAAATCATGTAATTCCAAAAATTTTCTTATTTAATTTTCTCGAAACCTAATTTTTGAATGAAAAAAAATTTATCCAAATAAGAATTAACTATTTTTAAAATTTTCAAAACTTAACTTATTGAAAAAATTTTATTCCATATTTTCGTTTCATTTTGAGTTCTCTATTATAGTATCTTCCTAACCTATATTTCTGATTAAATCCTACGCCTTAATTTCTCATTGTCCTCCATAAATCGAAACATTCCCTTTATTTGACAAACTCGTCCGCCCATTTCTGTCCAAGAAAATTTTTGAAAACACGGAATAACACAGAAATCGCGTGCGAAGCAACACTGTGAACCAGTTTCGACGATCGTCTGTTAGCCTAGACGTAACGAACGTGCGACCTGGCCAATTAAATTCAATCGAAACTGAGTGAGCCGTGTCAATGTACAATCGTAACTCCACGTGGCTTCGATAGAGAAGCTATGCGATTACTAAGAAACAGAAGAGTTCTCGAGAGATACGATTCAACAGTGGCAATTATCCACCGAGAAGTCGTTTCACGCGATTGGAATGATGAAAGTAGGTTTTTCACGTCGTCATCCAATTTTCAAAGATTGCAAAAGATCTGTCTGGTTTACGCGATATGAGATAAAATACGGCTTCGTCATACATTAGATTTAACAAATTGTGAAAACATTTAAAATAATTTTGCGGAATTTATGAAATTATATGACTAAAATTTAAAATTTAATTAATTTAAAATTTAACGAAGAAAACTTCGGCGTAATTTAAAGAAATAGTAAAAAAGAATTAAAAAAAAATACTAGCTTTTTTTCTGATATAGGATTTATAGAAGCTTATATAAGGTTCGATAAATGTTATTATAAAAATTGTTAATCTAGGTAATAAAATATTTTTCCTGATGTTGGATTTACGTGAGAATATGAATGATAAAATAATAAAATTTTCTCTTTCAATTATTTATGAACTAGGATAAATTAAAATATAATTACTAAGCCATTAAGTTTGTTAACAATGGAACAATTTATTTTTTTCAAATGTTTATCAAAAAATATAACTAATAAATTATAATATAACTAATAAAAAAAAATTATTAAGCATTTAACTTGCATTTAACAATTATAAAAATAATTAAAATAACATTTTTCTTCTAAGAATTTTCTTTGTAGAATTTATCAATAGAATAATTTCAAAAATTATTTATTTAGTTTGCAACGATTATAGCAATTAAAGGAATATTTTTTCTTTTGAAAAATAAAATTTATCGAAAACCTTGACAAATGTAATCTTAAAAATTATATAAATTTAATAATAATAATTGTATAATTTTAATAATAACTTACAAGTTTTTTAATAACTAGGAATAAAAGTCAAAGTAAAAAATTTTTTTCTTTCTTCGAAATAAAGTAAGAATTAAAGTAAATATTTCTTTTTTCTTCAAATTTCAACAATTCTAAGAGTTAAAAGCAACGTTACGCGTCATTTCATAGTTGAGATTTTTATCGAAAGAGCCAATGAATCGCAATTTTTAAAAGAATCATTTCTCTAAATATAACGATCGTAATTCACAGCCAATTAGAAGCCATTGATCCCTTGATTCGCTGAGCTAACCGCAAATTATATATATTATATATTATATATATTGTATATCTATACATATACATATTATATGCACATAGATCAAAATAGCTAGATATCCAATACAAGTCAATAACCTCTGGCAAATGGTCTAATATAATTTAGCAATATACTGTAATGTATAATAATACAATACTACATAATACATAATTAATAACATACCTCATCCATCAGCTTTAATATTGCTTTTTTATTTAAACCATTACCAGATATATAAATAAAATAATTTGTCTCAATTTGTGATAAATTCTAAATAATAAATTCTTTTTGTCATAATATAAACAACAATGATATACGTATATTATTGGCTATTATCGTTCCTATCTAAGAATCAATTATATTGTCAAGTTTATTATTTTTCATCGTGCACGTTTTAACACTTAGTTACTGCCAATTAAAATCGAAATTAGCTTGTCTTCATAGGAATATTTGTTTCGAATATTAAATGGAAACGAGGAGGGGGAGGAGAGAAAGAGAGAAAAAAGAGAGAGAGAGAGAGAGAGAGAGAGGAATTCAATTGAAATATTTTCACGCGAATTAAAAGCAAATAAATGTATATTTTTTGATAACTTTATTTCCATTTTGCGATTATGTATCATGTCGTATAAAGTAATTGGCCTAGATAGATACAGTGCCAGTGAAAAAGTTTGGAATCGTTAAATATTGATTGACCAATTTTCAACATTTCATATTTAGAAAATTATTAATTAAACAAATTTTTCGATGCACCTTTTATATTTTCTTTGCTCGTTATAAAAATAATTTATCTAATAATGTAATTAATTTTATAATTCGTAAAAACTTATGACTCATATTTTTCATTATTGATAATTTTTTATTGATTTACAGCAATTTCTTCTCTTTTTTTTTAATACGATTTATTAATTTTATAGTAAATCGATCTAAAAATTACATAAGAAAATTTTTTCTTCAAAAATCTAAAAAATTAATGATATCTGCAATACTAATTTTAAATTAAAATGAAACTGCAATTTCTATAATTGTTAAATATATTATAATATATTTTGTATTTTTTATATATATAATCGATGGTTATCGAGATATTTTCAAATAAAGGTTGTTACTGCTACATAGAATTTTGTCTATACGTACCCATGATAAAATATGCGTCAGTAAATTATGCGACTGTCACTTATCAACTGTTTATATAAATATGTATAAGTAGCTGATACCCAAAATATTTAACGGGTGAGCTATAATATCACGCTTAATTATCTTACAATTATTTGTCCAACAAATATCTGAGAAAAGAAATTGCAGTATTTTGAAAATGGACGAATATAATACAATGTCATTTACTGATGAATTTTCAAACATATGGATATTTTAAAACACAAATTGTGAATTATCTTATATATTAAAAAAGTTTATGCCATATCGTGCACAAATTATTTACCTTGACAATTTTTTCCAAAAGAAAATCACACAAAAGTCGATTTAAAAAATAAGCTATACACAAACCTAACCTAACTTTTCCAAAAAAAAAAGACAATTTTCATAACGAATTTACGATCCAAAATAATGATCGTTGAATCTCAAAATATCCCATCTATAATTCCCATCTAAAGAAAAAAAATCGAAAAAAAAATAAACAGCGAGCACCTCATCCAAATCTAACTTAAGATAATAAAAATCGTAACTCGAACTCGATTTCATCACGATTTCAAAGGAATCCAACGCCACGACCTCTACGCGTAATCTATTACATCTAATCTAGAGGGAGACGAGACAGGGAAAAGCGAGACGCGGACGAGCAGCGACGTGAAATTGAAGTGAGGGGGAAGAATGGGGCGGGAGGGAGGGAGGGAGGGAGAGAGGTTTTCGCGGCGAGAGGAGGGGGGCAAGCCTCTTACACAGATTTATATGTAACGTTCGACAGGCACTCGCTAGCCATTGCGAACCGTGTTCGCCAATGCGATAGTGTTTTCTCGTTTATCGTTCGACGATATCTCGGTCGGTCAAGCGAGAAGGAACCTTGGATACGAAATTTCGGCCGAGACCTTGAGACGAGCCGAGTCGTTTCGTCAAAGTTGCTCGAGTCAGACGCGCTACTTGGCTCGCTTTGCGCCGGTTTCTCGGCACGGTTGTTCGTGCATTGCCGACCGACATATCGCGAGCGTGAAAGAGAAAGAGGAAGAGAGAGAAAGAGAGAGAGAAAGAGAGAAAGAGAGAGAGAGAGGTTTGAGATTCTCTTTTTTCTTTTTTCGGATTTTGTGGTCGATAGAGGGGAAGAGTTACGTATCGAGGAAGAGTATCGAATTGTTTGGATCGGAGGAGAGGAGGAGGGAGCCGATGTTTGGTAAAAACAGGAAAAAATGTCGGGTGAGACAGAGGGATAGTTTCGTGGCAAGTTCAAGGCTGAGAAGATTTGCGCGGTCGGCAAACTGGATTCATTGAGCGTGGACAAATTGAGTGTCGAGAGTGCGTGCTCGCCTGGATGAAGTTGCACCGAGCTACTGGATGATAGAGAGATAGAGGAATCGTTACGATAGACAGGTACACGATGCAATTTTCCAATTTATTTTGTAAGTGATTTTCTTAATTGGAACTGTTCTGATTCTAATTTTTTTTTTTTTTTTTTTTTTTTTTTTTTTCGTTCTAATCTATCGCTCGTTATAGAGAAAAATGAAATTTATAAGGAAGAACGAGCGAGTTAATTTATTATTTTTTAAGTTTGGATTTTTAAGTTATGTTGTTTCGAATGTTTCTACGTAAGGAAATATTCTGATAATTTTTTTTTTAATCGATTTTTTGATCGTTTTGAACAGTGATAACTTCATTCTGATGATCATGTATTTGAGAAAAATGAAATTTTTAGAAGAGGATAAAATAAGTGATTATTTTGGGATAGTTTTAAATATAGTTATTTATATAGTTAAATATTTTTATTTCGAATGTTCATATAATCTTTAAATGAAAATTTTATATTTTTATAATTGAAAAGAAATACTGTTAAATAACATACTTTTAATTATTATATAAAAACTATAATAGATCTGATGTATATCATTTTAACAAGTACGTGTTAGAAAGTTTTGATATTGAAATTATTCAATGAAATATGAGAAATAAATATAGAAATACTTAAAAGTTGAATTAAAATTTTAATCTCTTGTATTAAAATCAAGATACTGATATATTGTAATTCTTGAAACTATTATCCCTTTTTTTAATTTAATGTGTAATTTATTTGACTTTAAAGACATTACAAAAAAAAAAAAAA
>NW_006263491.1:496320-512878 GCF_000469605.1 Apis dorsata
TTGTTAAATTAATTTGCAATCTTTAAAAATCAAAATTTATTTTTATAAATCAAATTATACTCAATATGTCAATCTTTAAATTATTGTAATTTCGAAAAGAAATATCGTATAATGATTAACTTGATCTCATATTAAAGGGCAAAGTTTAATATTTTCATGTATTAAAATTAGATTTTCTTAATACATATTTTTTTTAAAAATTATAATAGTTTAAAGATCGATGATTTTTTTTAGTCAAAATTTTGTGATCTTTTAATTTTAAGTTTGAGTGAATCATTAAAGTTTCTACAAACTTTTCACTCAAATTGTCATTAGAATTCGATATTTTCACATGATTCTTTTAAATGATAAAATCGTGTCGAGTGTCTGGAAATAATAAAAAACGAATTTTTTTTTTCGAATCTTACAATTGAAAAAATATTTATACAAAAATATTTATATTTCTGTATATCAAATTTTTTTTTTCAAATTTCAATGAAACGAAATCTTTATATTTCTTTTCCTTTAAATTCGAATTATATAAGATATTTAATGAAACATCATAGAATAAGATAACTTCAAAAAAAATTCATTTAATCTAAAATATAAATTTTAATAATTCAAAAAAAAATATAGATTTTGAATTATTACAGCAATGAAATGATATAATAGAGCAATTATTATATCATATAAAAATATTTGAATGAAAAAAATGTGGAATTAGATTGAACATATAAACCATAGAATTTTTTTCGAATTTTCTCAAAAACTAGTTTTCAAATAAAAAATTTTATTCTACATTTTTTTTTATTATTTTCACATGTAGAATAACTTGCTGTAATTCATTCGTATCCAATAGGGAATTTCATTTGAAAAATCTTCAAATCTGATTTACTCGAATCAAATGAAAAAATTTTATTCTTTTTTTTTTTGTTTATTGTTGCAATCATTCTCAATTACTGTGCATTTATCCCTCATCGATATATCGTTCAAGCAGATATTTCAATTCCGTAATGAATAATTATAAATTTCGTTCTACAAATAATATAAACAAATAATATAAATAGTTTAATATTCTAATAGGAAATAAATTGTTCGGATAATAGAATATTCACCTTAGATAACGCACAGATAATAACACGTGTTCTGATAAGGAAAATATTATTTTTTTTTTTACTGTAATCAGATTACGGTAAAAATAATATTTAATAAAAAATATTAAACAAAAAAAATCAATTACTCGTATTCACATATACACAATGGCGATAATGCAAGTAGAAATTATATTTATACGAGTTTTTAATATCCGAAAATCTACTATCCATATGTTCGAACATTCTATTTACCTATTTTATTATTTTATTATATTATTTTAAATTTTCACAATGAACAAGAAAAAATGATGAAGACACTTCATAATCTAAAGTATTTAAAAAAGGATAGTTTGAAAAACAGATAGAATCTAACAATCTCAACAAGTCAATATATCGAAGAAATAAAATAATTAAAAAATATATAAATAAATAAAAATAAAATATATAAATAAATATATATATATATATATAATAAATAATAAATAAATATAAATAAATAAAAATATATTTCATTTATGTTATTTCTTGTAATTGTCATTACATTATACTTTTTGAAATAAAATAAAATATCTCTTAAGATTTATTCGACTTCAATTATAAACAATTGAAATTTGCGTTAGAAAACATGATCTGTCTCAGTCACATCGCTGTCTTCAGTGTATTTCCATCTCGTTTTACCTAGCGCCAACTTCAATTGCTTGCAACTTAATAAATAAGTCTTAATCAACATTCTTGTACACCAACTTTTCTATTCGTTTTGACATCTAGAATCGATATTCTAAACGTTGTTCCAACATATTAACATATCCTATACAATACAATAATCTTACTATACATCTTTCTATTATTTTAAACATTGCAGATTTACATTATATGTGAATTATATTTATAATTACATTTTAATTTTAATTAATTTTAATTTTTTTTTGTATACAAGAAAGAAACGAGATAAAAATCAAATTTTTTCATCTAAATTAATTGAATAATCGGAAAAAAAGAATTTTCCTATTTATACGGTCACCTCTGTAAAAATAAGAATTGAACGATCTGTTTCGATTCGAGGATTGATCGATCGATCGAATCGAGATGAACAAAACTGCGATAAAAAGTATCCTGATGACAGATTAAATCGTTTCTGTCCTGCTCGAAGAGGCGAGCCGTGTCTCGACGAGTTTTAATGGAAAGCCCGTTCTTGCAGGTGGCTCGGAAGAGAGGAAAAGAGGTTTTCAAAAGTGCGGGGAGAGACTGAGACGTCTCTGTATCGGATTCACTTTACTCCAGGCTTTAACTGTCAACCGATCTACCGAACGAAATTCGACAGGTGAGTGAACGGAAATCGCTGGCCAATTTAAATCGTGATCTAATAGAAGATGGACGAAAATAAGTTTGAGATATAAATTAATCATTTGAGGAGGATTTATTTTTGCCGCTAATTGTGTTGGGTTATGTACATGTTTTATGGATGGAAATTTTATAGAAAAGTTTTTTAAAAAGATAGGATGAACGGCCCAGTTTTTTTTTGTTGATCAGTGAACTTTCAACAAATTGGGAAAGAAAATAAATAGATAAAAATATCTAAAGACATGTTTTATATTATGAATATGTCAATATACATATTTGTTATATTTATTATATATTAAAAAAGAAATAAGTATATATAATGATAGCAAGTTAAATAAAAAGATAAAATAAATTAATTTAAATTGCTATATATTTAAAATGATAATTAAATCTTTATTTATCTGCATGGAAAATATAATCTATATAATTTTTCCATTTTCTTTATAGAAAATATTAAAAGAGGTTAATCAGGAGCTAATAAAATAAAGATTTTATTTTATTTCATTTATAAAAAGTGCTATATTAAAAAGATATTAATTTTCTATATTAGGAAAAATTAAATCAGAGAGGTTAATAAAAAGATTTTAATAACAAATTATAAGTACCAAAAAATATTATGTTTTTATATTACGAAAAATTAGGAATAAATAAGTAAAATAACAATTTGTTTTATATCTTAAGAATTTTTAGAGGAATAAAATTCGAAGATTTTCGAATGATTATTAAATTTTCATTAAACGTTTAATCTTAGATATTATATACAGATATTAAAAATAAAAAACGTGAGCCAAAAATTTTTATTTCGGTTCTGTAGATACGATTTACATAATTTCGAGATGCGAATGCTTACCATAGTTTGTGGTATTCCATCTTCATTTACTTGGACAGATTCTATTCACTCGAATTATGCTAAAAACACTCTTAAAATCTTATTCAATTATTAAAACGTTGAACATGGAAAGACTTTTAATACAGTTAAGCAAAGAAAAACAAAGAATGGAATGGCCGAGTTGTAAAAAGTTTTAGCAATTACAAATACCACTCGTAAATTTAATCGTTATTATCCATAAAAATATTTATTAAATATTAATTTTTTAATAGCAAATGTAAAAATACATTCTACTTTATGTTTAATTATTTTATGCACTTGTGCATAATATAAGTAAAAATATCTCATTAAAATATAGCTATATTTTTCCTTTACAAATATACAAAACATCGTTTTGTTTACTTTAATCGTTTGCTCTAAAAAATTAAAATTGAATCAGTTATGAAAAAAATTTTCGTACTATCAAGACTATAATTTGATATGGTCTATATTTAGATATAACAGATTTATGATACAACATTCTTTTTGTCATAATTGTTACTAAAAAATATATATAAATACATTAGATAAGAGAATAACTATAAATTTGAAAAAATTTTTTGAATGTTTTACATATTGATATAAATATAGAAATTATCGCGACTTATGTTTATTCCTTGCAGTTAAAATATTGGCTTAATTTAGATTCTCCATTTTTTTTATTTGATTTAAAAAAAAAATAACTAATACTTATTATAATTCCTTTGAGTCAACAATAAATATGCAATAGATAATAAAGAAAAACTACCAGTTTCAGTCTTCTATATTATATTAAAGCTAACAAATTGTTTCATTCCTATTTCTATTTTCTTATCTCATTTTGTTCTCGAAATATAAACAAACGAATATTATTATTTTTCATCTAACCTTAATAGTAGTATTAAATCGTTCTTTATTTTCTTTTTTATCGACTAAAGAATTATCGACCGAGTTTCCAAAAATTCGCAATAGCACGCCACATCCACCACTTTCGTGACACAATATAATTTCTGTGAAACTGGCCGTGAAATCGAAATCGATCCGGAAAACGAGGCCGCTGAATACAAAAATCATTGACACGTTTCTGTATGCACGAATAACGATACGTTGACAGGTATGTGGAACACTTTTGAGAATCGCATAGTCGAAGAGTTTCTTGAACTCTGTCGATATTTTCGATTCGAAATGTCTCACGCATTACATTTATTGTTACATAAATGTGTTAAGACGTGACATTTGGGAAAATATTGAAAATATAACGAGACGATAAATAATTGCCGGATTATTGTGACGAATTGTACGAGAAACAAGGAAAAAAGATGTTTTATTATCACGCGTGCTATAACCTTATCATTGTTTGAAGATGAAGATTAATTTTTATGTTTTTGATTTGACACAAAATGATTTCGAGAATGTAGTTTTTATAAAAGACAAAAATATTAAATTGTTGTATATAATAGCTTGTTAAAATTGATTTTTGCGTTTAAATTAAACAATTAAATTTAAAAAATAATTAAAATATAAATAAAAAAAACTTTATAAATAATAATATATTATATTTTCGATATATTCGATAATATTTTGAATAATGTAATGATATTTGGCTAAAAAGAATAAATATGGAAATAGCAATATAGTAATTGCAAAATGGTATGGAATGGTATATTGAATATATTACAAAGTATATCATCAAGACTTTTTAATTTTAATTAAAAGTGAAAGGTTATGTTTAGTTCAAATTTTTTCATTCTCAAAATTCCATTCCAAAAATTAAAAATGAAAAATCAATCATTTAAAATATAAAATAATTTAAGGCTTTTTAATTTTAATTAAAAGTGAAAGGTTATGTTATGCTCAAATTTTTTTCATTTTCATTTCAAAATTTCATTTAAAAATTAAAAATGAAGAATCAATTATTTAAAATATTAGTTTAAATCAAACGAATTTTAAACTTTCTATTTGATTTATGAATCATGCCAGTATTCTTAATTGATTAACATAGCACATCTAAAACCGAAGTCTAACCAATCAATAACAATGGTAATTTACGATCATAAGAAAACGAATATATATGATATCGAATTATGAAACCTAAGATAAGAGATATTATGATATTATAACTCTTGCAATAATATCCGACATAGGAACAAAATGAATAAGCCAGAAGTTTCGAAAATTTGATATGTTTTATGATTGGAGAACTCAAGAAAGAAAAGATAAATTGAATTAAATTTTTTTAAAATTTTCATTCATTAAAAGATCAAATTTCGATCGATCTTTAATAAAAATGTGGATTTATGGACTTAGGAAATTTGTGATTTAACAAATTGTAATTTGAATATTTAAATTATATTAAGTTGGGTTAATTAAATTGTAAATGATATGATAGAATATGGAAATAATGATATATTACGATTTGTATTTGTATTTGAGAAGATTTTAGTTCAGAATGATCAAACTATAGACTTATAAGATTAAAGTAATGAAAAATATATAAAAGTCTTGGTGGAAAGCATAGATAAGTATATATTGCTATTTATGCTTAAATATTTAACAATTTTAAATTAAAATAATTTATAAATAATATAATATAATATAATATATTATAGAAATGGAATAATGAAAAATAGATGCCTTGCAGTCCAATTTTAGAATAACCTGTAAAAGCAAAATGACAAAAATAGACCAGAGAATACTTTAGATATAGATTTTAATTTGTGTTTAACTAAAATAGAGCTGAATTGTAAACAACATAACAGCAAAATAATGAGAATTAAAATTAAAATGGCATCTTGATGATATAATATAGACTGCAATTTTAAATATTTAATGGCAAATTATAATACGTTAAAATAATGTAATTATAGAGGAAAACTGATAAAACTTTTGCAATCTTCTTCGTTTCGCGCAATCTTTCGAATTTTTTTACTTGAAATGTTGCAAAATGTAGAACACTGTTTTCCTCCAATGGGACGAAATCGCAAAGAATGTTCAATCAGAAGTGAAGTGAAACAACGTTTCTCGTATTCTTCAAAATTAATCTTTTATCAAATTAATATATCGACCAACAACCTCTTAAGTAATCGATATTTCAGCGATATTCTGACATAATAGTTTGACGAAGTGATCCGCAGAAGACGATAAATCATTTAATTTCAGGAAAGAGGTCAATTAATGGCAACGTAGCCCCGGATGTGTACAACAAAGCTTTCAAGATTAATTATGGTGAAATTCTTTCACGATAATTATCGGTCGCCATTTTTCCACAATTATTCATCATCTCCCCTAAAATTCCTGAATATTTTCAAGGATCAAAATCAAAAGCGAATAATGAAAATAATTTATCACGTTTTAGATGTACACTTATCATTGGCAAATTTCTTTATTTATTTTTTTATTTATTTATTACTTTATTAACTTAACTTTGTAGAAGTTGTATTAGAATGGAAAACTTATTGCTTATTGATACGTTGTAAATTTCAAGATAGAAATCGTTAATCTTTCTCAGGTGTGTAAAACAATTTTATTGATCCAGCTTGTAACAATATGGGCAATAGTCGAAAGAAATAACGAATAGTAATGTACTTTCAGATTGGCGAAATGTGATTGATCAAACTATTGTTATTTTAATTACAACCTTCGCTTCTATCTCTGATAACAAGTATTGAAAAAACATACGATTGGTTTGATTAGTTGATACGTATAGCAAATTGAGTGTCATATTTTTTTTAAATTGACGTAAATTATTCGAGATATTTTAATGTAAACTTTATTTTATCGTATTAATTATGGAATATTATTCGAACGATATTTTCAACATATCTCAACTTATTTTAATCTTAATCTTTCCAGTTTCTTTATTTTTTAACTTCGTCAATTTGTTTCTTATTGAATTATATCGATATAAATTTTATTTTTCAAAGAAAAAAATTTAAAAATTTCCAGAGAAAAAAAATCTATTTAAATTGTATGGATTTGGCCAATTGATGTCTGTCTTTTCATTCTCAAATTAATTTTAGAATTTTTTTAATTTAATTAACAATTGTTTTTTCAAATGTACAATAATCAAAAAACGAATTGAACGAGTTGAAAAATTATATTGTATCATTAATGAAATAAAATTGACCATTATGAAAATAATGTAATGAAATTGAAGAAAATTCGCAAAAAAAATTCAAGAAGATCGTTTGTACGATATTTTATCCCATAATTAATACGAAGCGAGCTTTATTTATTTATTTTTTTATATATTAAAATAAAGAAATCTGAAATATCTCGAATTTCGTTTTAATTTAATATGGACGACTCTGTGTACCATTTCGAAAAATGATTACATCAATTTCGTTGGAAAGCTTCCCGTTATCAGAATAATTTCATTCTCGAGTGAAATTACAAATTCGCCACGTTGAAGGGGGACCGAATTTAATACGACGTTTTAATTCCATAAGTAAATCGCCACAGACCTTTTTTACGCATAATGCATGATGTCAAAGTGGTCCGTGTTTCTTTCATCCCCTCCCCCCTCTTTCTCTCTCTTTCTCTCTCTTCTCTTTTATTTTCATTCATGGCCAACGACGAATTAACATTTATCAAGCACTCGACGCCGACAAAGAAATATAAATTGAAAATTTCTTTTCGAACGGTTGTATTTATCGAATATTCGAAATATAATTTGTTTATACCGAATGATAAAGCAATACGTCCACGTTATGATTTATGGATGAACATTATTCATTTTCATTATCTGTAATGCGTTTCCAATCCCACTGCACCTCCACTTTTATATACCATCGTTAAATATAATTCCATAACTTTGTCGAGCATACGTACCTTGGCTCCAAAAGGTGTTGGCGCGCCATTTCAAACGCGATAACCTTTCTCTAAAATTAAACTTAATTGATTCGAAGTGTTTCGAGAAGTGTTTGGAAGTTTATCAGTGTGAAAGAAAAAAAAGAATCTCGGAAAAAATTTTCAATTTAATATTGCAATGAAAATATTAAAAAACACATTCTGAAAACTTTTTGTCAAGGTATTTATATATATATATATATATTACGTGTGTGCTTAAAATTTCATTGAAATCGGTTCAAACGTCTATAAATCTTTAGATTTTACACGGAAAATCGCAAAGAATTTAAATTTTCATCATCTTTGACCATTTGTAAGTCATTATTGTAGCAATTAATTGATTTTGATGAATTTTTTTAAATTTACAATAATATAAAATATATTTTAAAAGTTGACCTTTACTTTACTTTATTTTCTTTTTTGACCAATACCAATCTTTTTAAAATTTTATTTTTTTATACATTTTTATCCCTCAAAACAATTCTCAATTAAATCCAATTTTAAGAAATATAATCAGTATAGCGTTTTAAAGAGTATGCCAATATTTTTTGCAGCCACTGTACTTTCGTTCCATCGTTTTATTTTATTTCGTTTTTTTGCCCAAAAGATTTTTCGTTACGAATTTTCATCTGCCTGTTGGAAAAAGATTCTGCGAATAATTATAAACACGCGGAGCAAGCGTATATAATCAGGCGGACTCGCGAGCTCAACAACGTTTCGCTTTTTCCTTTTTTCTTTTTTTTTTTTTTCTCTCCCCTCCTTTCTTTTTATTTCAGAAGGGAATTAAAAATGCAACACGCAAGCAACGCATCATGCTTCAATTACGGGAGACGCATCTCAAACTAGTCGCTAATTCGAAGAGCGCCCTCTGTCGAGCTGTTCCGAAATTACAAATATGTATTTCCTTTTTTCGCGAATTCTCGTCCTCTGTGGCAATTTTTTTCACGATTCGTCTCTCGTGTGTATAATATCTCTTGATTTCAAGATTGATATTCGCGTTTAGATATTTGTGAATATTTTTGGAAGCGATTTAAGTTAAAAAAAAGTGTGGAAAAGTTTGTTGGAATTTTTCAACAGTAAAAGTTCGTCAAAATGATTGTATAGGTTATAGATGCCTTGATTTTATTTTTTAATTGTTGAAAATAATATTTGTTGAAAATATTTTGGTATTTTGGCAGAATGATGATTTGAAATTTGCATTTTTAAATAGTATATTTGATATTTTTATCGAGATGTCATTTTCATTAAAATGTTATAATTGTAATAATTAGATACTAGAACTAATTAATCAAATTTTGAGCAAGTTATTATTCACTTTTTTTGAGGTATTTTTGTTGCAATTATACTATTATTACATAATAATTATTATATTATACAATAATTAGATAATTAATATAGAAATAAAAATTAAAAATATGAATAATAATTTTAATTTTTGCATTTGTTAAAAATGTATCTAGCATTATTTGCAAAAAAGTGCAATTATGTATAATTATTTTTATATAAATATTTTATATATGTTAATTCTTCTATTTATATAAATTTGTTTTTATAATAATTAAGTTCATTACGAATTAATATATGAATATTTGATCAACTATTTGGATCAAATAATAGAGAACGTTTAAAGATCGAGGCAATCGATCGATTAACACATCGACCTCTCTAATTATTGCTAAGCAGAAATGCATTCGCTTAAGCGTGTTGGAAATATTTAAATATTAAAATCATTTCTAGCTGACCAGTCTGTTACATATATTATTGATTAAATTTGTTATTAAAGATGTTTTCGATTAATTATCGAGAGGATAAAGTATTAAAGTGTCAAAGATAAGAATTTAATTCTTTATAATACTAATACTTCATATTAATACTCGAATATATTATCGCTCAATTTATTAATTACAGAATTAAGAATGATTTATCGTGTCTTATCATGTGAACGTATGTTTATTGAGATTGTAAAGTCAATTTGAAAAAATATTTTGCTTATAAAATTTATAAAGACACGTTTAATATTTTGTATTTTTTTTTTTTTATCAAAAGGATTACTAATTTTATAAGATTTATTTATTTATTAAAAAAATTTATTCGATTAAAAATTTATTAATATTTTCCAATTTTTATATATCATAATCGTTAAATTGAAAATTTTTATTCAATCAATTTGATTTTGTATATTTCATTATTTATTTAAAAAGGAAAGAATATTTTAAAAATATCGTTAAAATCTGAAAATATTTATATTATTAATGTATACATTTTAAATAACGACTTTTCATTGTAACATTTATCGACTTGTCCATGAATCGCATTTCTCAACGTTATTTATAAATATTAATAAATATTAAATATTTTTCAGTAATATTATTTTCGAAATAATGATATAAATAAATTGTTGCAAAAAGTTTATGAACGTGATTACAAACTATATTTATTATTTTTTTTATATTGTATAAAAACCCACACAAATATTTGAATAAACATTTCTCATATGAAAAAATACGAATATAAAACATTATCAAATATTAGTAATATTTAATTACTTTATCTCATATTTTACCTACTCTATCTTAAGTGTTATATTGATTTTTACATAAAATTTTCTTTAAAAAATTCTAATATACTTATATATAAAATACATCACCAATTAAATAATAAATGTGATTATAAGCTTGTACTTCACATTGTTTCTACTTCTACTTTAATATTTATAACAATGATTTTTACATAAAATTTTCTTTAAAAAATTATATTATATCAAATATATTATCATTTCAGCTTTACTTACTTTAATTAATTATTAATTTATACTATTCTTACTTTATCATATGATGAATCATATGGTGAATATAAGTGCTTGGAATACTCTACTTCTGCTTTAAGTGTAACATTGATTTTTACATTTTAAAATTATCTTTAAAAAATTTTTATTATATTATATCAATTATATAACTATATCACTTGCATCAAATCACATTGTTACACTGATTTTTATGTAAAAATCTCCTTTAAAAAATTCTATCAATGCATTATGAAGTACGTTACCAATTCGGCTACAGATGTGGATCCCATTTGAGTCGTAGGAGATAATAACGGTGGAGGCAGGTACGGCAGGCATACCAGGGCCTGAAAGAAATATCTGAAATGAAAAAAACGCTCGTTAAGGAATTACGTTAGGAAAGTTTCTTTCGAAACGCTTTCTCCGGGATTAACAAAATCAGATATAAATCTCGGGGACAGGAAGTTCGGAACTCGTTCGAGACGCTGACAGCGCTGCTGAACGATCGTAATAACGAAGAATAAATTTTCCTAGCTGTCTGAACTTTCTTCGTCCGAGCGAGTAATTAAGTTTTCGACCAATGTCACCGCCAACAGTTCCAAAAATCTATTTTTTCGATTTACGAAATTTTTTCCCACTTTAATTCGTATAACCAAATGTGAAAAGATGGAACGTTCTTAACTTGTGTGTCTCGTGTCTTGATATACAATATCAGGATATTCGAATATTTGCCGAATTATTGACGATGCAACGAGACGTTTCGAATAAAAGTTCAATAGTTTCGTTCTAATTTGTTTTTATTTGAATTTTTATAAGAAAGTATCGATTAAAGCTTGTTTGCGTCGAAAAATTTTCAATCTAGGATTTATTTTAACTAGAAGTTTGTATCATCCATCCAGAGCGTATTTCGTACGAGATAAAGGGAAAATAAAATTTTAACCTATAAAGTATTTAGGCTTTAAAAATATTTTCACACAAAGTTGTATAAAACAGGAAAAAATGAAAATAAGAATATTTAATAGAAATAGTGAACATGACAATAAAAAAAATTTTCTCAATTATTTTTCAAAGCATTAAAGTTCTTTTGAGTAGAATTTTACATATTTTTCTTATTGCAATATGATGATTAAAGATGAATGATGAAGATCTGTAATATTATGATCTTCCTATGACTTTGAAACACACACAAAAATTCATAAAAATATTTCCTTTCTTTCTACTTTCACAAGGATTTGCCAGAGAAATCCCGAAAGAAAAACGTATTTCAACGTTAATTGCTGCTAAAAAAAAAAACAAAAAGCGCAACTATAAAATTAGAATCAAATTTAACGATGATCAACCAAAAACACATTCCATGAAATTTTAATAATCGAAACACACGATATTATATGCACAGGGGATATTTTATGTTAATGTAAACGCGTAAAAAAAAAAAAAAAGAAAATTGCAAGGGAAAACCTGTCTTAACAGAACACTGTATAATGCATACAACTGGGGACAAAACTGAGAAGAGATAGAAAGAGAGAAAGAAAGGGAGGAAAAAAAGAGCCTAGTTTCCTCTAGAGAAGAAGTTTCGCGATATATCGTGGACGATATTCTTGAAAACTAGGCCGACACGGGTCACCCGTTGTTTTGTTCTTCCTTCTTGTCTTTCTCTCTCTCTCTCTCTCTCGCTCGCTCACTCGCTCGCTTACTCGCTCCCTCTTTTTCTTCATCCTAAAGTCGAGCATTCTCGTAAAATCGGGTCTCGACGAGGGGTCAAACGCAGCGTTGCATTAATATTCGATAGAGATCGAATCCGCAAACCTAGCCAAACTGCCGCCTCGAGCTTGTAAATTTACATTGGAAATCGGCCGGAAACATGGCTGAACACTCAACGGAGAAAAAGAAGTTTCCCTTGGATACGAAGCGCGGCGCGACGTGCGTTTCAAGACGTTGTTGTTGGATGTTATGCACGAGTTTCGGTTTACAGGGACAAATTACACGATTGAACGATCGGCTGACAGAATTGGTCAACCTTCTCCTGTGCTATATCTATATCTACATCCGAGTTTTATGTGACCGTATCCTCTCCATTTTCAATCGATAAATCGATTAGAACATGTTGGAATTAAAACTTTGTTTCTCTTATACGAAGATATAGATTCGTTCGAATATCGTGAAAGATATATAAGCAATTCATGGATTAATATTGTTAAGAGAGTGGTAATATTTTTGAGAGCGTAATTTCTAATGTCAAGAATTGATGTAATGGAAATGGATATAAATGGATATTGTTTCGTTTAGGTTAAGAGGCACGTGGCGCTGGTGTTTTTCCAAACTCTTTCCGGTCGAAATTTTTTTTATGTAACGTTCAAATGATCTACGACTCTCTCACTGTAACGAGAACAAATTTTACGAGAAAATTAACTCGGTTTTATTGCTTTATTATAAAGCTAGCTTTGAACTAAGTAACGAGAAAATGTTTTTTGTACGATATAAAAATGTAATTATTAAATTGCGGATTTATATGCAAATACATAAAATTAAACACGTAGAATATAATATTATTATTATTAAATATTTCATATTATAACAGATATACAATAAAAAATTATAACTAATACCTAACAACAAAATAATGATTCAGAAAACAAAATATTAAAAATTAATTTTTTTCAATTTTGAAAAAAAAATTATTCGTATACTGTACGAAAATTTTATTATTAAATATTTCATATTAAAACAGATATACAATAAAAAATTGTAACTAATACCTAACAACAATATAATGATTCAGAAAAAATATTAAAAATTAATTTTTTTCAATTTTGAAAAAAAAATTATTCGTATACTATACGAAAATTTTATTATTAAATATTTCATATTAAAACAAATATACAATAAAAAATTGTAACTAATACCTAACAACAATATAATGATTCAGAAAAAATATTAAAAATTTTTTTCAATTTTGAAAAAAAAATTATTCGTATACTGCACGAAAATTTTATTATTAAATATTTCATATTATAACAGATATACAATAAAAATTGTAATACCTAACAACAATATAATGATTCAGAAAACAAAATATTAAAAATTTTTTTCAATTTTGAAAAAAAAATTATTCGTATACTGCACGAAAATTTTATTATTAAATATTTCATATTAACAGATATATAATAAAAAATTGTAACTAATACCTAACAACAATATAATGATTCAGAAAACAAAATATTAAAAATTTTTTTCAATTTTGAAAAAAAAATTATTCGTATACTGCACGAAAATTTTATTATTAAATATTTCATATTATAACAGATATACAATAAAAATTGTAATACCTAACAACAATATAATGATTCAGAAAACAAAATATTAAAAATTAATTTTTTTCAATTTTGAAAAAAAAATTATTCGTATACTGCACAAAATATTTTTACACATTAATTCAAACTGCACAACAAAACTTACTAAATCGAGAATAACGAGCAACGATTCCCAAATTAGATTAAAAATAATTAATCCCAAAGTTAAGAGTTATAAGATCTTTTTTTATATCTTGCCTTGTGTAATTAAGTGAACATTTTTTCACTCGCAATTTATCAAAATCGTCGCAGGGAAATGCGATTCCACGGAGATATATATATATATATATGTTCCATTAATATTCTATAAGGATCGGGTTCGCGAAATAGGTGCAACGGTGAATTTACATTGGAGAAACGTTGGTGGAGAACGATTACAAAGAAAAAGTCAAGTTGGAAAGCCGCGGAATATATCGAGTGACAGGAGGAGAATATAATGCGTTCGAAACACGAAGTTAATGTTCGAGCGAATATTAGAGGTGGAACGAGAAATTTGATCTATGAACTTGGGAATGAGTTTCATTGATCGTGCGCGTAGCGGTGAAAATAGACGTTAATGCGGTGTATTAAGAAAATACCGTTCCGCGTATCGAATTACACAACGTTTTGATTGATAAATTGAAATTAAAAATTTTACGAGTGAAATTGTGTACAGTGTATATTTTCTTAAATCTTAAGATAAAACTATCGAATGAAAGCTCAAGTAAAATTAGTTTTAAAATTTTATTATATACTTGTAACTGTCGTTTCTAACGTATGCTACAATAACTGTGTTTATCCATGTTCATAAATATTATATATTGTTTTGATTTCCTTCACAAATGTAATTAAACACTATTTATAATTAAAAACAGATACGTTATATTTATAGGAATCTGTTATTTCATCATAGATTTTCTTTCTGTGAGTTCTCTTCAAAGAAACTTTGCAATTGTTTAATAAGAAGATTAAAAAATTGTGCATTCCTTATTGGAAACACCATCGTTCTCTTTAGTTAAAACGTTCTATCTAAGTTTGAAATTTAATTTTCTTTCATCCAGTTAAAATTTTCCACCCTTCTTTTTTTTTTTACCTTCCAATAACGGATTCGCTTCTTTCAAGAGGTACAATACAAGGTGATACAAATTTTTGAAATTCCATATTTCGAGATTATAAGAATCAAATAAATGTAATAAATCAATAATCATGGATTGAATGATATACGTTTTTGTTATCTTGGGATTCATATTTTTTAAACTATTTATTTTAAAGAAAAATTGTGAGTTTCTAATTCTACTTGAAAGAAGATAAAAAACGTGGTATATGGAATATTGCAAAATACCTTGCAAAATGAAAAAAAAATATTAAATAGGATATTCAGATTATGGAGGTCGAAGTAATTACAAATTACTTCTGTCACAAAAGTAGTTAAAAAAGGAAATCATTAAATTGTTCTGCATAGTTTCCTTGATAAATTGCTGCACACACAGCTCTTAAATTGCTAAAATTGTATTATTTTACAAAAGATGACTCATTCGGTCAATTATTATAATCATATTTTTAACGAATTTCTCCTGCCATTACCATATAAAATACGCAAAAAACATTTCAATAATTCAATTCCAATTTCAGAAATAAAATTTTCGAAACGTCATTTGCATTTCTCGAATTGTAAAAAAAATTTTCATTACGACGATTAAATCTTATTATTATTATGGTAATGATATTCGAGTCTTTTATTTTTTCTTTTTCTTTTTTTTTTTTCTGTTAGAGCAGAGTAGATTTAGATTTCAACAAATTCGATCTCCGATTCCACGGTTGTTTCTTCGCTTGTCCCAATTAGCCACCGCCTCAACGTGTATTTGACTGCGTGCGATTAAGTAATTGCCGGCGATAAGAAATTAGCATGGAACGAGCATTACGTTGCTCGATCCAGCCGGCAAAGTTAATCTTTAATTTATGCTAACCGTTATTACCTGGCCTTTAATACTGCCTCACGCAAAACTGTTCGCGAAATTGTTTCAAGGATGAAAGGATAATGCGACTACTTTGGCCAGAAGATAACTATACGCGGAAATTATTTAACGAAAAAGTCGAAAAAGTAGCGCAAATTGGCGATATTTAGGCCGCCGCTGCGGGAATAATTTTAGTTAATCAATATCAGGTTAATTGTGGTGCTGCAAATTGTACGCCGTTGTATTCATTGTAACATTTACGTATATACAGGATGTCTCAAAAATATGAGAACAGGAGGTAATTTTAAGCGATATTTTCTTTCGAAAAAGTATTCCTTTTCGTTTTATCAACGAGTTATTAAAAAAAAAAAAAAAAAAAATTG
>NW_006263491.1:513052-527463 GCF_000469605.1 Apis dorsata
GCGATGGCTGTGTACCGCGCAATGTGAACAAATTTGAGCAATATAAGAAAGTGTGTTTGAATATAAAAAATATTTTTTTCTGATCAATGAAAAATTATATCGAGTTATATTAGCAATGAATGAATTGTGATATTTAATTTTCTTCGATATATCGTCGGTTGCACTTGTTCGTGCTCGTCGACGGTACGTAGCCAACGCTAGCTCGACTATATGGGTTCCGTGATTGGCCAATGTTTTTTGTTAATAACTCGTTACAACAAAGTTGTAACGAGAGTTTTTGCAAAGGAAAATGTTACTTGAAATTACTTCAAGAATCTTTAATTAATGTTCCAATATTTTTGGAACACCCTGTACATGTTTGATTATTAAATCCAAATAGAGGAATTATCTAGTATGACTGTTTCTATTATTTCTATCATAATTTCGTAATCTATCTTCATCATATGATTCAATTTAATTTATCTTTTAATATTCATTTTATAGTATTCTATATAATGCACAATTATAATTTATATATATATAAAATACGTAAAATAAAATCTCGTCCACGTATCATAATATCAGTAACAATTTTCGATAATAAAATTCTAAATTTGAAATATAAATATATAACGATAACGAATAACAATTAGATTTAATTAAATTTGAAAATCTGAAAATCGAAGAAGTAAAATTGAAAATTTCTTGAGGAATTAAAATACTTTGAATTTTAATATTAAGGTTATTGGCATAAGAATCAAGAAGATCGATGTATAAATACGTAACAATCAATTATTAAAAGTGATTAACGAATCTTTCTCCTCAGAGAAACTCTGGAGAATTCCGTCTAGACAATAGTCTACTTCATGTAAATGAGTGGCATTCATAGCGATAAATTCTTTTTTTTTTTTTTTCACTTCTATCATATCGCCACGATTCTTCCTATATATCCATTTCGTTCTTTCCAAAGCGAATAACACTTTCAGCAATCTCGATGGAACTTCACCGACACTTGACCTATTTAAGTGTGGTATTAAGTTTATCGAGGAACAAATAACTTGTATTATACAAGCGATATATGGAAAAAGAATAGCGGATAACGAATTATAAAACAAAAAGAAAAATGTATTACGAATGTATACATTTACATGTGACACATTAATAATACATTTATATAATAACACATTTTTTGGTTCAATGAATGACATATCGTGAATACGTGTCTTACGTATATGTTTATTACGTCGTGCAAAAAATTCTAAAAAATAAATTCATTGGCATGTTTTCAAGTATTAACGTTTATATTAACGATTCTTCACTTGTTGTAGACGATTGCATAGCTCTTGTAAAGTGACTGATAACGATAGAAATTGTGTGATTTAAAACTTGAGATTTCTAAATTTCAAGAAATTTCAAATGTTTCGATTCATACAGATTTAAATTTTGAATTGAATTTCTGTTATTCCACAATAAAAAAAAAAAATAACTTGTATAGAAAATAATTTATGATTCATTGATTTCGATAATTTTGTAATATGTTACAGAGAAAAAGATTTTCAATTTACAAAAAGAAAAAATAATTATACAGAAAATACAAGATTCTTTGCAAATTTAGAAAAAAAAAAATAATTTAAATTTAAATTTTTCAACAACATATATATTTCAACAAAAAAAGAAGTTATATAAATTCATCCTTCAAAGACTTTGAATCACAATAACGAAAATATTCTATTGAAATAATAAACAATTCCAATGTATTATTGAAAGGTCATTTATCACGATATATCTCGAATTATCTGATTATCACAAGTAGAATCAAGTATTCACGACATAAGAAAGATAAAAAAAAAAAAAAAAAAAAATTTCAAAACTACGTAACACTTATTCCTAAATTCTGATAATCGTCCAGACAACCGAGATGATTTCGCAAATACACGAACCGTGTAATATCGATCGTAGACCGATAAGTAAATACTCGTCGGGATAGATATTTTCTCCATTTCCATCGAGAAAAATATTTTCAAACGATTCGGAAATTTGCAGGATGCCGCGACAGCCACTCCTTGAATCTTGAAATCCGAGGAAAGGCAGGTCGAAGGAGGAATGCGTGCCCTTGGAAATTCCCTTTCTCCACGATTCGAACGATAATAATTTTTCCAAGTATTATATACCAACATTCTGCAAGGAACAATCTTATATATACATGTATATATATACATATATATCGACGACGAATTGAAATTGATAGAAAGAGGGATGGAGGCTATCTTCGAGGATTAGGTCTTGCTACGAGGCAAAAGAAAAATATTGGCGGCGAGGGTTGCCTGTATACGTCAACAAAAGCGGCGGCTGACTGCCGATCGACTTTCAGAGCTGTTTCCGTGTAAGCTTGGCGAAGGCCCCCTTGGGACACCGAGTGCACTCGAACGTCGATCTCCCATTCGATTTATTCTGTCTCGAAATGTGTATTGGTACACAGTAGTCCACCTCCGAGTGCCGTTCACTTGGATTCGTCGGAAGAGAATTTTTTCGAATGCGAAATATTAACGTATAGTTAAGTCGTGGAAAGTATGGAAACGTTTCGATTGGTTGGTTCTTGTCTAAGTATGTAAGGATGGAGCGGAACGTTATTGGGTAAAAGGTATTTAGAATTTTTATATGAAAAAAAAAAAGGATATTTCTTTCGTTTTTGGTTCTAAAAAATATAAAAATATGAAGTAAATAAGTATTATTATATTTATACTATAAAAATTGATTGATATAAAAATATCGATTGAATTAAAAATAATTTAATGAACAAATTTCAATGGATATTTTTGTATATCAATTTTAATTGTATGTATCAATTTGAGAAACAAAATTATTGAAATAATCAATTTGAGAATTTCCATATGATGACTCTGTTCATTGATCATTTTTAAAATTGGATAAGAAATACTATTGATTGTAATGAATTTTAATCAATTTAATGTTTCTTAATCTTCTTAAAAACGAAATTTTAAACAAATAAATTTTAATTTATATTTATTACTTATTATACGTATTGTAATCTTTTACTAATAATTTAATCTTAATAAATTTTCAATTTTTATTTTTTTTGAAAACCTCAAACGAAAAAAAATTTTACTTTTTTTCCCAACTTATGTTTATATTTAAAATTATCATTTATACGTGAAAGAAAATTTAATTTTATTAAGAGCATAGTGTTTTTCGAGAGATAAGTTCTATTCGAAATTTAACTTCATGTGTCAAATTTATTTCAAAATAATTTATGCAATAAATATATAATATCTTAGATAAAATAATATTACGTATAATTATTGATTGATCGATAAAATTCTTATCGATTCAGTTGAAGGTTATCAAGTGGTATTAAAAAAGGAGAACGCATGTTAATATATACACATACATATGTATGTATGAATAAAAAAGTAGAATTTCAAGCAAGAAACTGAGAATCGAAGACGAATGGCAAAAATCTGTAATAATAATAAAACATATGTATGTACATCTTCTGTAAAACGATTAATATGTAAAATTAAAAAAAAAAAGGGAATAACAGTAATATAGCAAGTATAATATTGAAAAATTATAAAGGAGAAGAGAAATAATGAAAAAAATAGATGGTCCATTATTTTTGAATAGTTACCAGTTTACCGAGAGAATTACGAAAATGAATAGTACGAAAATGAAAAGAACGTAATTTGACGAAACGAAAAAACCCCATAATGGAACATTGCGTATCAAAACGATAACCATCACGTTATGGAACTCGTTAATAACGTCACGTTACCCTGCAATTTACATGCAAATGTCTCGATACAAGGCAGAAAAATCTTTTTTACTCTTTTATTTGAATAATTTCACTTGAAATTTATATCGGTTTAATTCTTGCAACTTTCAAAATATAAGTAAGATTCGAATAAATCAGGTCGATTTCTAAAATTTTTATCTTAAATAAAAATATTCATATCATTATTATCGATTTATATATATATTTTTAATGAAATTCTACGACAAATATTATGTATATTATGTATGAGACAGAATTCCCTCTGGGACCATGCTACGTTACGCTCCTGTACCTTAAACTCATCTCTCATGCTTATGCCACCACCTTTAGTCGCATGGTATAAACAGAGGATGTGTGCTATGTTATAAGAGTTTCTATTTACGTTTACTCTCGGTGTAGAGGTATACCGGCTCGATCGATTTTTCGATTGGGTCGCCGTGAAATATTCGGCAATGTTTAGTTTTGTCAACCAATATGCCTCGATATGGCCATTGAAATTCGAGCGAAACGTTGAAATTTCCCAGACGCATGATCTTATCATTTTTAACGCCTCGTGGCATGTTTCATCGAGGTCGTCGTGCTTCCGAGGTTAAGTTCGACTGATATTCTCTGTGTCTTTCTTCTCAATATGAAACGAACATACTATTCAAAATCGTACCAATATGGCTTTCGATTCTTCTAAATTATTGCATTAATATAATAGTATTTGATATTTAATTCAAAAAATGCGGTTAATTATCATGTTTTGATTATGTATAATTGACAATTGACGGATTAGTATAGATTTTCCGATTTATATCTCAATAGTATGCATCCAACAAAGTGTCAGGCATTTTCTAGGACTTCCTTATTTCTTCCGCATATTAAGCGGTCAAAGTCTTCAGAAGTTGAAAGATTCTTTTCTCGATTAGACGTGTATTTTGTCGATTCAATCCGTTTAAAATGTAATTGACATATCAGAATGCAAGATAATAATGATATCTTGAAATAAGTGCTTTCATAGTTTTGAACAATTAGCTGTTGATTTATTGCTACCAATATTTATTTTAATCGATACAAGTATGATCAAATACAGTCTTATTCTATAATATAAATTTTAAAATAATTTGAAATTAAAATTTTTTTTTATTTATTTCAGAAGTCACAAAAAATGGCTTTAATATGGTACATTGGGATTATCACAATCCTAGGTATGTTGGAATAGTTTTTTATAAATGATATTATAAATAAAACTATAAAAGAATCTTAATTTTTTTGTATTATACTATATAACAATTAATATTTTAGTTATAGACAAAACACAGGCAGATTTTAAGGTTTCAACTCAAGATCTAACTGTTCATTTAAATAGTCAAGAATCATTTGATTTGTACCTGACGTAAGTATTTTTACATATAATAAATAAGCATATAACAACTAACTTTATCTAACAATAAGTATAAAATATAACATGTTTACTGAATAAAGTATAAAGACTCTATTGTTCATTTCACTATATAATCTGTATATTATTTATTTATATTATTTTTACATGCAATTGTTAATTCCATTGCTTTCATTATATCTTAATTTTAAAATATTCTTTCTAAAATATCATTTCAATTGATCGTTAAAATATTTTATCTAAAACAATAATATTGATAATATTTTATAATAATATATATAAAATAATAACATTTTAATTATTATCTTATAAATTATGATAAATTAAGATAAATGTTTTCTATGTTTTTTAATGCTTTAAATTAAATAAGAGATATACAATTATAATAACAATTATAATAATAATAAAACAATTATTTTTTATAGGGAAATGTTATCTGAAGATGTAGTTGTAAAATTCGAAGTGCAACATCAAGATTTAATTCGTATAAATCCAGACGAATTAAAAATTAATAAAATTGATATACAGAAGAATTGGTCTATAAGTGTAAAAGGTCTCAATGCAGGACATTCAATTGTTAGTGTTAATGTCATACCTAACAATGTTTTAAAGTATGTATACTCTTCTTTTACTTCTTCATGATAATAAAATATTTTTAAAAATTAAATTATTTAATTTATATTTTTTTGATTTGCAAATATATCATAAAGCAATACATATGAGAAAATTAATTTCTTTAATATTAAATGTTTGATTTTTTTATTTGAAATAATATAAATATTTATTTTTATGATTAAGATTTCAAAAGATTTTAATCAATATTACATTTATTAGTATTCAGTGGTTCGCAGAGATAGCCTTTTGACCTATACTTGTCATTAGCTCTTCTATTGAAAGTTCAGTCAGTTTGTGTTCATCTGTTCTGACTAGAACATGATACATTAGCTATTCATAACAAAAGTATTAATTTATTTATTTTTCAAATTTTACTTTAATTTAATGCATTTATTTCTATTAATTCTCATTTAAATATTTAACTTGCAAAGTATATTAAATCAAAATAAATTTTAAAAGTTGACATTATAATAATGACACTTTTTAAAGTGATTTTAATACCTCAAGATCAATTAAACAAAATTAATTTGAAGTAAGATTATAAATTTATTGTAATTTATTTTTCAAATTGTTTTACAAAGTTTGTGTGAAATAAATCACAATACTTAATTTTTTATATTTTCATAGTTTTTCAGATGCATTTGTTAGAGTGACAGTTGAAAAATCAGATATACTTTATCACATAAGTATTGTGGTAGGATGGTTTTACTTTTTAGCTTGGAGTGTGAGTTTTTATCCACAAATATACAGTAATTACAAACGCAAAAGTGTTGTAGGATTAAATTTTGATTATTTATCATTAAACTTAGTTGGTTTTATTATGTATGCACTTTTCAATTGTGGTCTGTTTTGGATACCAATAGTTGAGGTAAATTAATAAAGTGTAACAAATGCAATTGATCATGATTTTTTATTATAGGTTAATCTAATAATTATATTTTATAGCTTGAATATTTTAAAAGATATCCAAAAGGTTTAAATCCTGTACAAGTGAATGATATTTTTTTCGCATTGCATGCAACATTTGCGACTGTGATAACTATTATTCAATGCTTTATTTATGAGGTAATTGATTAAAATTTATTACGATTATTTTATAATTTTAAAAAATTTTTTACAAAATAATGAAAATATTATTTTTTTAGATAGGAAATCAAAGAGTATCTACTACAGCACGTATTATTCATGGAATATTTATAGTTTTTATTTTAATTTCTATAACATTAGCTATAGCAAATGTAATAACGTGGCTTGACTTCCTATATTATTGTAGTTATGTTAAATTGAGTATAACGTTAATTAAATATGTTCCACAAGCATTTTATAATTATAAAAGAAAATCCACTGTTGGTTGGAGTATTGGCAATATATTTTTAGATTTTACTGGTGGTATGTTATCAATGCTGCAGATGATACTCAATGCATATAATTATGGTAATGTATATAAAATAAAATAAGAAATATATAAAAATAAAAAATAGTATTCAATGAAAAATATTTAATGAATTATAATTTCATTTTAGATGATTGGGAAAGTATTTTTGGAGATCCCACAAAATTTGGTTTGGGATTCTTTTCAGTAGCATTTGATATATTTTTTATCATACAACACTATGTTTTGTATAGGTATGTACATTTTTAAATATTTCCTCATCATAAATCATTTTTTAATTAGAAAGAATTTTAAATTTTTGTAGTAGAAATAATGCTTGTATTATTAAAAAAAAATTATTAACATTAACGATTTTAAAGAATACTAAAAGTTGCATGTTTGTCTAATGCATTATTGAAATATTGATGAAAATTAGTCATTGGATTTATTGCATGTGTAAAAAGTAAATAACTTGCATGCTTCGTATATTTTATTCATTTAACTGTTTATATTTCATTATTTCATAACAAATTAAAATTGACTACATTTTAATATCTATAAACGTGATTAATAAAATTTATATTCAATATAGATAAATTCGGATGAATTTGATAGAAAATTTCATATGCACTACTTGTTACCTGCTTAAATCAATTCAATTCTTATACGTATGTACGTGCTTTTGCTAGTATGAATTGTAGATATGAGGCAGCAAAAAAATTTGTTTACAGATTTATCCATGAAAAGATGATTGACCTCAAACACAGAATATAAGAATCTTTCGTCGTCAATTTTATTTTAGAATCATTTCACAACCATACGCTTTTCCCTTCCAAGTTGCACGAGCTTGCAAAATCATAAATTCTTACAGAGTAGATAATGAGAATGCAAGAAGTATCGAAATACTGCATAAACAAGAGAATTCATATGACGAAGATTCGGGGCGATACCTGAAAGATACGTATTGTTGTGGTTTCCTAACTAGAATATCATAAACAAATATAATCTATGAAATTTCATTTCAATAGAAATGAAAATTCAAAGCTCAGTATTTAAAATATTTTAATACATATCGTTATCGTTATCGTATAACGTTAGATATACAAAATTTACATTCCATTCAAAATTTTGTAATATGTTTTTTTGTAAATGAGATTATTTTATTTTTAAATGTTCTAACGAATCTCAGTTGGTTGTTTATTATGCAATAAAAAAAATCCTTGCTTAATAGTTAGAACTGTATTAACATGCTAAACGATATTATATATATATATAAAATATTATATATACATAAAATAGAAAATATTATTATTTTCTATTTTTCATTGAATAATTATAAATATTTATCCAAAATTTTTAAAAATTATTAAAAACTGTGATTATTCGTTGTTTTACATTTGTGTACTTATTTTGAAACTATAATAAAAATTATTTGCATGTTTTTGTGCATTTTAGTCTAATGATAAATTATATATTTAGTTTAATGAATATTTAAAAATCTATTTCATAGATATGATATAGACATATTTCAAAATTAAACATTTTAAATTGTAGTTCGTATCTTGATGCTGCAATTAAAGCATGCAGCATGTTTTTTTTTTAAATCTGTTTTATATCAAAGATAAATTGTAATAAAATATATATGTGTGACTTTTTATACTTAATCATTGTAAAAAGTTTTTATAAATTCTATAATGATTTTCATTATAGTCTAATTTCTACAAAGCGAAACAATAAAATATTTTGCCATAATTGTTTTGGTATAAAAATATTGGCTTTAATATTTTTAAATCGTAAGAAAATTAATATTTATATAAAAGATGTGTGACGATTTAAAGTATATCTGTTTTGCATGTGTGTGTATGTGCGTTGTGTGTATTTGTGTGTGTGCGATATGTGTGTATGCATATGAGCGTATTTTATTGTATTAAATTTACTAACATCACTAATCAAACTAACATTGTTTTGCAATGAGCGAAAGCTGAGAAAAAAAATAAATATCATAAATGTAGAATCATTCATTAGACAATTACATTTTTTTTTATTTATCCTTTTATTATAAAGAAAAGCTATATACAAAGCTATATTTAGTTTACTTTCCACAGGGATCGTAAAGAATATGTCGAAATACCTGGTAACAATTACGGAGAATCGCAAGAAAATGCATCAACTAGCAATATTGCTTAATTTTATGACACTAGTATCAACTACTTGCTTGTTTAGAATTACAATAAAGAATAATGTATTTATCTGTGATTCAAATGCGAAAATGAATAATGATCTTGATACCGATCTCATAATGCTTAATTTGAATACGTTAAATACAATTTTATTCTTACCATTATGTGATATTCATCCATAAAAATTGTAAAGCCATCCAATTATACAACGTAAAAGTTGCATCCACTTTGTTTAATCACTCATAAAGTCAAATAAGTCACTTTTTTTTTCAATAAAACTATTCATTTCACGCGCTTTGATTAAACGCTATATGAACTAATAAAACCGCCAACTTTTTACAATTAAAATAAATATCGATATTTCGATATTCGATTTTATGATACAGAGCCATCTATTGGTCACATAAAATGACACGTTCAGGTTATGCATGTATTGTACGAAGTTATTGATATTAATCCAAGAAAGAGGTAAGTCTAGTTTATTTTTAATTATGTAAATTTATAAAACATTATTATTAAATATTAAATAGAGAATGTAATATTAATGAATATTAATTTTGGTAATTATGATTCAAAAATGAATTTTAATGTTAATGTTGAATATAACCTCTTTTTATAGTTGTTCAATAATGCATATATTTGAATTATAAATTTTATTTATTATATCAATTTCTTAATATCATAATTTTATTGATATTATAGTGATAGAAAAAATATATATTTAGTAATTCTTTAAATGTATATTCATATTTCAGAATGAATATATTTTCAATTCTACAACCAATGCAGAAAGTATTATCACTTCATAGAAATCTTAATTGTTGGACAGCAGCAATAACAAAAAAGCATAGAAAACTATATTTAAATACTTTTCCAGTGTACCTTGTTTTACCAGATGGTAGTAGTATTAACATTGAGTATGAAGAACCAAGAAAAATAATTACTCTTCCTCTTGATCTTAATATTCTTTCTCAAGAAGAACGTCAAAGTAGATTGGAGAAACGTAAAAAAATAGTTAAGGTAAAGACAATTGAGGAATACCAAGATGAATTTGATGAAACTCAATTTTACAAATAATATATTGCATTATATCATTTAAAATATTATACTTTCATATATAAAATAATGATATATATAAAATAAATTATTCAATTTTTTATGTTTTTTTAATTGTGAGTAAATATAAATCTTAAACTAATCTTAAAATAATCTTGTTATAAGTGAACATATGTATACATATATATAAATGTTATTTAAAATAAAATGATAAGTATATTTAAAATCAATTATGTATTATATTTCTGTTTATTATAAATAATATGAAAAAAATATAAATATATGTAATAAATAATTTCAATGCATTAAATATAGCAAAAATAATTTCTAAAATAACTTTACTTTATTTGATAATGTGATAATAATATGATCTATTAACATCTTTTATAACATTGATTTAATATAGAATATGATTTAATATGAATAATATAAAAGCTATTATAAATGATACATCCCACACATATAAAAACTATCATAAATATGATACAATTATCAATAGAATAGTGAAAGTAACTTATAGTTTTTTTTACATTTAATAAATATCTCAATCAATTTTTTTTTTTTGCTCACATGTATTAAAACAATAGAAAAAAATTGAAGATATCAAAAAAATTATCCTATGCATTCACTATTTGTAAAAAGAAAAATTCAAATTAATTCATGTGAAATTATTGCATTGATTATTATCTTTGATTTGTTTTTTAGCTTTACTAAATATTATTATGAAGTATTTAGTAAATTTTCTCTAGGTATTGTATCTAAATGCACATATCTAATTTTGCTAACATTGTGTTAATTGTAAGTCATTATAAAAAAAAAGATCATAAATGTACCTTCTAGTAATACAAAAATGAAAATAAAATTTATAAATGCCATATCTCATTATTTAAAAAAATAAACAAAAATTATTAAGATTATTTATCATATTTTCTTAAAAATTAATTGTTGCTTTAAATTAATTTAATTTTGTTTTGAATGAGTTTGTTTTTAATGAAACAAAGATACTACAAATATAAAAAAAAAAATTATTTTTGTTACAATTTTGATATAAAGATACGAAATATAAATAAATATAAATAAAAATAAAAAAAAAGAATTTTGAAAGATATAATAGAAGTGATAAAACAAGTAAAAAAACAATTTGATGCCTTTATTGCATTAATCAATCTCAATTAATGATTATTTACCAAATTGAGCTGTTATGGGAATATATCTCATGGGAAAAAAGATAGATCCAAGAGTTCATTTTCATTTTCTATACAATGATATAATATTTAGTAATGCGCAGTTCGTATGTCATTGTGCGGATGCTTTCGATATTAGTGAAACTCCTCTATTGCGACAACCTAAGAAATTTAGCAGTCTTTATTAGGCAACAATATACAGTAACCATAAGGTGCTAGAACGCATTAAGAATTAAATAACAACGGTTTGCTGCACATCTAATAATTTCACGCGACAGGAAAATAATAAAATTACTTCTAAAAATATTCGAACAATGATATATTTTATATCTTTTTTATTATAAAATAACTATAACTATTTATCATAAAAATTTTGTAATTTTTGCAGTATATTAAATTATAACATATAAATATTAGAAAATAGAAAATTTTTGATGTATAAACAGTTGTTTAAATATTTAAAAGTAAATAAAAAAAAGAAAAAAAATTTTATAAAAATTTTTTTATAAAAGATTCATTTAAGATGAATATTGAGATGAATATGAGATATTTTAAATTATGTGAAATTTTAAATTAAATGAATTTATTATTAAAATTTTATTATTATTAAAAAAGCTATTTTTTATTTTTTATTAGACAATTTTTCATTTTTTTTTATTTGATACTAGAACTATCAAATATAAGTTTCAGATTTTTTTATTTTATAATTATTGAAAAAGTATAGATTTTTTAAAAAAATTATTTTATTTTATTGAAATAAAAATAGCTATTAAAATAATTATATAATTTATCTATTTTCATTATATTAGCTTAATTCTAATTATATAAAAAATATTTAACATTAGAAACCTATATCTCTAGAATTAATTATTGTTTTTTTTTTTATGGTTTATTTATTTTATGGTTTTTTATTTTTTTTATTATACAAAGAATCATTTTTTTTAAATAAAATTTAAAATAATTTTAATTTAATAATAAAAATAACATATGATTATTTATGTTATTTTTTTTTTAATTTGATTAAATATTTTAACAAATTTAAAATGCATTTTCCTTCGATCTTATAAATTAATCGCTGATTTGAATTAACTATCTGAATTAACTATCTATTTTTAACAATAACTATACATCATTTTCTTAAACAAAAGTTTCTCTTTTATTTTGGAATATAGTCTTTCTCAAAAGTTTTCCTCTTTCTAATAACAGAATTCTATTATTTAATATACAAAATGTTTTATTTTAAAACAATAACAGTATAAAAATGAAATAACATACTTGAAAAACAAAATCTATCTGAGTTTCGTGAACATCCCAAAACAAATAATAAAAAAGCTCTTTGAATGTTCGTTGAAGTGATCAACTACGGAAAGCAAACTTGTCATCGATGTCATCTTGATTAAATTGCGATGGAGGAAATGGTTGAACCATCGGTAGACATGGCGAATAAACAGTTTATAGCAGGTAAAGAGCCACGGTACACCATGGTGGGAGTCAGTTCTGTTATAGTAGGCCACGAGGTAGCAGCTCTGGTGTTCCTGCAGGTGTAGACTACCGATTGCACGAACTCTCTCTTAGTTTCTGCTGGCGCTTCAAGCCTCTCGTCTTGATGAACTGCGCCTTTCCGCGAAAACTCGAGATCGCTTCGAAAGCGATTTGGACAATGAAAACGTGAAATTCGTGCAGTATCGTGCGATATATCGATAATCGAATGAGCCACTCGATACCTAGACAATTAATAATTTTATCGATTTCCATGCATCAGTTGTGTTCATCGAAAGATTAGCCGGTTGTATATTTGGTTATTATTAATTCTGATTTTTAAATAGTGAACTATTAATATGGAACGATATTATATTTATCGAGTGTTCATTGATCGATAATGCGATTGAATCTTATTGTTAAGTGTTTGATTTATAGGCGATCGATAAACCATCGAAACAATATTTTTAAGTAGAATTGCAGAATACATGAGCTGTGTACTTAATTTTTGGTCGCCTGAGCGTTTAAAGGAACGTCGAGCCTTTAGAAGGAGAAAGCAGAAGAAATTGAACAGTTCAGCAGCTGAAAAAAATACCACCTTTCCTTGACAGTCATTGTTCGCCGAATTCAATAATTTTTTATTTTTTATATTACGAATAATTTTTCACGAAAAGAAATTTTTTTTTAAATTAATATTGCAATGAAAAATGTTGAAAAATTATAATGAAATGAGAATCAAGTCGTAAAGGACGAAATAGAATATTTTTTTAATAATTAAGAAAAGGAAATCGATAGAAAGAAACGTAGAAGTATATTGATCGAGCGAATCACGACAGCTTCGATCGATCGTTTATTTTTTTCATTCGTACGTCAAACTTTTAACAATTTCGCCATTGTTTTTAATAATTTTTCGTTGGATATTGAAGCTGTCGAGAGTATGAAAGAACATTGGTCTTTATGAGTTTCAAAGTTTTTTGATGCAATCACAGTGAAACACGTGCTTTATTTGGATTTTTCAATTGGTATGTGGACGATGGACTTTTGAAAGAAAAAATCAAGCATTTCCTGCTGATCCACGAACGTGAGATGTTTAGCAAACTCCTATTGAGTTTTTGGATACTCAAATGCATCAGCCTTTATGGTATGTTTTTTAATTATTTTTAATATTTTTCAACTATAAATAATTAAATATAAAAATATAATTTTTAAATCAGATTTAATTCTTTAATATTTATATAACTATATGAATAATAACTATATTATATATAACTATATTAATAATATTATATGAAATATATAAATATTTACTTATATAATATTGATAAATTATATTGATATAAATTAATTATTTATTAATTATTAGAAAAAA